>NW_009186762.1:30307-60905 GCF_000690835.1 Fulmarus glacialis
ACAGAGCCGGGCACTGCAAGAAACAGAAACACTCTCTGGTTTATCAAGTACACACAGCGCATCCAGGGAAGCTGGTTTCATTACTAAGGAGAGGAGAAAAGGTCATGTGAGTTTTGGCTCTAAACCCACTAAATCTAATTCATTCATAACATAATGTATTCACTGGCATTTCCCTACGGCAGGAGGTCCTAAACAGGTCCTCAGGCCCCCAGTAACACACAAAATAATGATTTATGAATGGTCTCCTTCACTTTGAGCATGCCTGCAGGAACTGTGAAAAATTCTGAAGGCTGACAGTGGTCCATAGTCCAAAGTAGTGGAGAACCACAGTTCCCCACTGAAGCTGGATGGGTATCTTGTAAATCATTAGGAACATATTTAATTCCATACATTCACTGGCCCCTATTGATTTCCATTAGACAACACATCTATCTGAAACAAGGGCAAGCACTAGAGTTTATCAGAAGGGGACCTGTGAAAAATGAACCCAAATACCAATAAGCTGGTATCTGCAGATGTCTAGGGGTGGGTGATCCCCTAGTGGGAACTCTAGTTTGACTGGGAACAAATCAGAACATGTATGGAAATTTAATGGGGCTTAAAAGGCCATACTCTAAAAACTATAAATAGGGAATGAGATTTTCTTCTACAGCTTTTCTTTCATTTGTTCGGTTTTTTTTTTCTTTTAATAAAAGCTCAGGCTACACCTCTGTAGCAGGAATTTAATTTTCTAGTATATTCCACAGGATGACTTAAATTAAAATTGCAGAAATAGCATCATTTTCTATTAACTTCCACATGACTTGCCATAAGGCAGTCTAAACTCACTCCGAGCTTTTTTGGGGCACGCCAATTAGAAAACCGAAGATGCTGTCACAACAACAGCTGCGAAATCTGGAAATGTCACTTCCATCGTTCATGGACTTAACACTCCTTTCATTCCCTTGAAAGAAAGGAATCAAGACTTTCTCATAAGGAAGGAAATCTAAACAAAGCATATGCCCATAGGAACCTCGTCCCACCGTCCATGGAAATAAACAGTGCAACATGCACGACCTTTTCTCTTGCAAAACAGGATTGGAAACAGATGCATGAAAAGCTGTTGTCATTTACCAAATGCTAAAGTTGTTTTGTAAATGAAGAATGTATGCAAAACCTGTTTTTTGGAAAGCAAACTGGAAAGCAAAGATCAAGGAAAAAATCAGCACTAGCATATCTACCTCCTTGAAAGGACATTTCGGTCTTGTAAATACGCATGCAACACTTACGCATTCTGTGATACGGCAGTTTAGACCTATGCCTGCAGGTCGGAATGGTGCATGTGAAATGGTCTGACAGTCACCCAAGTATGCCAATGAAAAGCCATATCAGGCATTAAATCAAAAAATATTTTCATGCTACATAAAGAAAAACCTACCTGAAGGTCCCCACCGCCATCAGGAAGGGCGCCTGGAAGACCCTGCAATTCATGAAACATGGTCTTTTAAATACATCAAGACAAAAACCAGGAGGAAATACGATTTCTAGAAAAACAGACCCAGCTCCGTTGGATCAGCACGAGGCAGATACCCAGCCCCACAGTGCAAAATGCAGCCCCTGAACCCAGAGCGTTATGAGCTGCACCAGTCCTCAAAACAGACATGTCAGGGTTGCAGTCATGCTCCGGAGAGGCACAGCTGAGCTTGGGGAAGAGCCTTGAGCCTTAGGTGATGAAGGCAGCAATTTGAGAAGAGCAGCTATGCCTGGCCTCCTCCTGGCCCAGGGAAAGCTCCTTGGGAAAGACCTCCTGATCCCACTACTCAACCCTCCAGAGAGACCAGAGCAAACCCAAAACAGAGACTTGCTGGTTTCAAGCCCCCCTTGCTGACCCTACAAGAACTCATCATGATCCAAGCAACCATATAAACCTTCCTTGAGAGAACAGAAAGCCCACCCTGTGATCTGTCTATGCCGTAAAGCCTGGACATCACTGGGTTCCTCCACCCACAGAGCACAAATAATAAACAGGAGATAAGCAACACACCGAAGTGTAGCCAGCGAAAAGTGACTGCTCTCCTTGGGGCGCAGTGTTTTCGGCCTGCTGAAACTTAGCCTGGAAAGGGAGTGCTCATGGCAATCGCAGCAAATAAAAAGTGCACATTCTGACAGCAAGAAGAAAATTCTGGACTCCCCATAGGAATTTTCTCACATTTATTTGCAAATCTCAACTTACGGGAGGTCCGGGTGGTCCAGGAGGCCCTGGGAATCCTGGCAGACCAAAAGGTCCCTAAAAAGAGTGAGAAATAGTAAGAATTCCCCCTCTTAATCATTTAAATGAAAAGCGAGAGGAAGGGAGGCTACCAAATACCATTGCATGTTTGTGAATGTGGGGCAAGATATCTCTAATGGGACTAAACCGTACCTTTCTTTCCGCAGAGGCTTCTACGACTGCAAAGAGAACAGCCGATGCATACGGAAGTATAGGGATTAGGACAGAAGAACATATCCCTGCACCTACATCCCTGCTTCCACTGGCTCTGTACCTCTCTGCAGCGGAGCTGTGGGCACCCAGAAATGACGGTATGCTTCTGCAGAATGGGCTCCCTCAGATCAGACCCATTCTGTGCAGTAGCTTCTTTTGAGGATGGTGAAAGAACACACCAGCTAGTAACTGATCTCTGTTCTTGTGACATTGGCTGCCCTTTTGTCCTTACTCATAGCTGGTAAAGGAAGATAATGGCTGCAAGCAGTTGCACATCTTTGGCATTGCACTGGTTGACTGGGGTGACCCTGCATAAGCTGATAGGAGGAATAGCATTGCCCGTGGGCATTGGTAGAGCTTGTAGTGTCCTGTGCATCACGCTTCAGAATGGGGTAAGAGACCAGAATGAACCTCATTCTTCTGTGGTTGTGGCATGTTCAGTAAATGAGAATCAAATGGTAGGAGCAACTCACAGGAGGACCCCGAAATCCGTTTCCACCTGGGAGCCCGCTGGGTCCTGGAGGCCCCTGTTGAACAGAGGAAAGATCCTTAACACCCATGGCAACCTCACATAGCTGTGAAAGCCCGGGGAACACAAACAGTCTGGCTGTACTCATTTGTCTAACCCCTCCGAGGAGCCCAATCCTGCACCCAGACAGTCAGTTTACCAATGCACATCTTTCTTTTTGCTCCACCTTCCCACGGAGCATGCTCTTATCATCGCATGTTGCCAACATCTGCATCCCCTCTGACACAGAGCAGCTCCGAGATGCTCCATGAAACCACCGAATAAAAGCTGTCCCAGAATTGGTCACTTCCAGCAATTAGAAGGCTGCTGTGCCTTGAATTTACACCATTGTCAGCTTCCCTGGGGGCAAGGTAAGTGTAAAAAAACCCACAAGGCTGCCGACCTGCAGGACTCCACATCCCTCTGTCCGGAGGGAGAGGGACCCAAGGTCTGGGGTGGGTTTGTAATGCTCAAGGTACCCAATAAAACTACTATAATAATTTAAACCCCTTTTTTGAAAAAGAGCCTCATTACTTACTGGAGGTCCTGGTAGTCCTTTGCCCTGGAAACATTTAAAACAGTAAAAGATCACTTAGAAACAGAACTGAACAGGAAAAAAAGCAAACCTTAGAAAATGCTGCTTAACTTTTTTTACTTTTAAGTTTCCTTAGCAGTCCCCTGTTCCCAATTATTGTAATTTGCAATCAGAGCAGAGCTGAAGTCTTACTCAATCCTTTTGTTGCCTCTAATAATTTGTATTCCCTTTACATTGCTGTTACCTACGAGACATCTCTAAGTAAAGCCACATACAGTGACGTGATAGTGGGACACAGACATTTATGAAGACAACATTCTAGTTTATCTACTTTTCCTTTTTTTGCCTTTTCATTTCTGTTAGACATTATCTAATGTCTGATAATTTTGATAGCATTTGATACGCTAGTCTTTATCCCAAGCTGGCTTGCTTTTAACATCTCAGAGACTGAGAACAGGCCCTGTGTTACCAGAACAGGTCATACATCTATATTTAAACACTTCAAACAATATTTTCTCACTCAGTCAGGTTTTGATCCCTTTGTTTGGGGTACAAGGCTTGCTGTCTTGTCTTGGTGATGGTTTTGCCATAATATTACACACCACCTTTACATATGCAGGTCTAGGAGGTACTTACAGCTGGTCCAGGTGGCCCGGCAGGTCCTAATGCACCCTACAGGAATAAACCAGAGTGCAGATTAGCAGGGATAAAACAGAAACCTCCATATGGATAGACACCAATGCCTGCTCTCCTTGATATCAATCTTTGCTTGGAAACTCCAGCAGTGTCTTATAGTTAACAACACGCGGCTGGAGATGCTCAGCTGAATTCACAAATATAAGGATAGAAACTTATTGATAATGATTAGTTACTTGATTGAAGAACGTTTTAAGATAGTAGGGATGGATGTTCAGAACTGGGCCCAGCAACTTTCTTCACCATTTGCTGCTCAAGAAAGAGTAGAGACTAAAACATGAGCTGCTCCTAAAAGACTAAACAGACACTTCTGCAAGTCACAGCTGGCCTTAGATTAATCTCCATGAATATCTAAATGTTCATAAATTGAACTTCATCCATTTGAAATATTCTTATTCATGATACATTCATATTGTAGATCCAGTGACTAAATTATCCGAAACTATTTACAAGATTTGGATTCGTTCAAGTGAATTTTATTAATTCATACATTTTCCCTTCTAGCAAAGACAAAGATTTGGCAGCTTCTCCCTCTTCACTAGCTTTCCTTGGCAAACCCCCAATCTCCTTTGCCCAGTTTGCATTCTTACTCTTAAGCTTAACTAGAGTTTGGTGATCTTATGTCTTAGACAAGAATTAAGTAATTCTTGAAGTTGTTACATTCCTACTTAACTAAAGATAGTAAGACAGACAGACTGAACTTCTTAATCCCTTTGTTGCATTGCAAAGATGCCAGCATTGGCTGGTAGAATGTAAAATTAATTATAGGTAGTAATTCTGAAACAGAAAGTAAATGGAAATATAAAAAATGAACAAAAAAACCAGTGCGGTGGGTTGACCTTGGCCAGCAGCTGTTAAGATATCTCCAAAAGGTACTGGGTGTGCATTGCTGACTGATGCTCTCGGGTCCGAGAGCCTCCTCTGAAAACAGCTATTGCTGTGACGGAGAAAGGAAAAGCAGAGGCAGGCAGCTGGTGAGGGCAGAGCAATTTTGTCACTCCTTTTAAAAAGCAAAAAAAAAGAAAAGGAAAAAAAAAAAAGAAGTGGTGGAGGTGCAGAAATGCCAGTGTAATTTGGGGTGAATGATAAATAAAATAATAGTTTGCTCAACAGCCCTGACGCAGCCCTCGCAGCGAGTTCTCTAAGCTGTGCTGACACTCGGGAGCTACAGAAGAGCCGCGTTGTTCTCAAGGCCCTGCTGCAGACAGCTTTTTGCTTGCATTTGTATTGTTGTCGGCTGACGTTGCTCTCTGATAAAGGCAGAACTTAAAACAGTAAGAAGGTGACAGACTTAAATACACAACAAACCCTGTTGTTATTTATGGACTGTGTTAAACTAGTGCCAGCAAAACCCTCATCTCCTTGCGCAGGGGACAAAGAGCAATTACAGCACGAGGCTTCCTCAGCCTCTTGCCAGCCCAATTTGCCCAAACCTGTTTTCCAAAAATTCTCAAAATGCTGCACAGAAACATCTCGAGAACGATGTCCTGAGCTGGAATTAAATGGTGTCTACCCTAGGAGCAGGAGAACAAGGCAGATGGGCAGACCTGGAAAATACCCCAACACACTGCTGCTTATCGTGATCCCAGGGACGACTCCAGCCCTTTCCTAATGTTCTGCATACCAAATGAGATTAGAAATATTTTCCCTTGTTAAGCTTAAGGAGAAAGATACAGAGGACCCAAGGCCTCATTAAGAGAAGTCTTGTGAGAAAAGGACTGTAATCCAATAAAAATCAACTCTGCTGCAAATGTCAGCTCATTCACTTCTCTTACTGCAGGTTATTCTGCTTTTCTTCCAGCCACTTTTATCTTTAGGCTGAACTCCTTACAACCACTGATGGTTAGGATCTCCTCCTGTAAAGAAAACATGGAATTCCTGGCACCTACTGACTTGCACCCTAATCCTGCCCCCGCTGAAACCAGCTGCACAGCCCCTGTCTGCTTGGGCCGACATGCCGAAAGGTTGGCAGAGTACCCAAAGTGCCAAGTGTTGGCACTTTACTCTCCTTAATTTTGATATCTTTGAGGGTGTAAGGTGCAGCATGCAGCAGCGAACGTTCCTGGTACGATAAAAGATCATCGAGTCCCTGAGCAAGCTGATGTGACTCCATTAAGTTCAAAGGAGAGATTCTAATTTACACCTCGATTTTAATAACTTTGTCTGACTCAACTCATTCTCCTGGTAACAATGTTCTTTCTCTTTTGATTAGAAAACAATCTCACCATAATTTTTCACTTTGAAGTAATATACTTCATAATTATACAACTACGGAGCATAGGAAATACTTGATTAATATGACATTCATAAATAAATATGAATAATTATGTTTTCCTCGTTGCTTATAGTGTAAAGCACCAAACTTCAAAATGGCCTTTGAAAACTTTCCAATGAAGGACGCCAGTATCTAGCACTGAGGTCAGAACCCAGCTTGTTCCTGGCTAAAAATGAAGGATTCTTTTAATTGAAAAAACAAGTAGGCTTGATCTAATCAGTCTGTAAGCAGAACCATGAGAAAAGCTAATGGATGCTGATAACGATGGCAGTATTTAAGATAAAAACCATTTTGGTATGCTGCCTTCACAATACTCTGTCCCTGGTCAGACATGAATCACTGTTGGACTGATGAAGCGTGGCATATAGAGGAAAAGAAATGTTTAGCAATAATGTATTACTAAAAACTGTCATCCGTGAGCCCACTTCCATATGCTAAACACCTTTGCTCTCAGACACTCCAGTTCAGAAAAACATGCTTGTTCAGGAGAATTCATAGCGTTAAGCATGACTTCAATCCCACAAGAGTAAGTAGGCACCTGCTTATTTCAGTGATTCCTGGGAGACCGAAATGTGTTCTTAAAGTTGGGCAAAAGAAAGAAAGTCGGGATAACAATGCTGTCCTTTTAGAGTGCTAGAGTTTTACAGTTTTTTTTCTTTTTTCAGGCTTTTATTAGACCAATTAAAACAATTTTCCAGATGGACCACTGACCTTGAAAAGCTTCCACAAATGACAACAGGTCCCAAGTTTGCCCCATGCTGACAGCTTGAGTTACGAGACATGGGAAAGCACATCAAATCAGAGCATGTAGTTACGGTAACTGTGCTAAAACAGCGTTTGTGTGCTTCTACTAAACAACTGAAGAGGAAGATCTTGTGCCCAGAAATTATCTGCTCCATTGCCCTGCAAACTAGGAGCTTGTGTGCTAAAGTGGGCATGGGCAAATACTACCACCGAATGTGAAACAGGGGCACAAAACTGCTCACAGTCTTCTGTGTGTGGTCCTGAACTTTTCTATTTTAAAAATCAGGGATCAGTTCCCAGAAGGTGCTGGACTCTTGCCACAGACTGTCTGAGAGTGGTCAGGATTTTGCAGCCCTGGATCTCTGGGGAGAAAGATGGGCACGAGGAAAAGCAAAGGAGATGGTTTTCAGTGCAGTGCCAATGGACGGAGGCTTGGAGCTGTGACCAAGATGCTTGGGTCCTGCCACTCAACTTTCCCAGTGGCCAAGCAAACTTCGCCTTGCACATGGGAAAGGAAGAAGGGCGTATCAAAGATATATGGCTCTATCACTCATCCCTTTAACTAAATGAGACAACTCACAGAGTTTTGAGCTTTGGGTAACTCCTTGGGGCAACAAATGGATTACTGAAATATATTGAACCTTTTTTAACCTCTACATGCTTGATGTGTGTTCAGCCCGTCACTGTAGCCCTGAGTTCAGGAGACCAGTGAACCAATTATAGATACCAATTATCTTCCCACATTGGGAGACAGGAGAACAGCCATGCTGGATAAAAATCTGTGCTGTATGGCTCATTCATGTTTAATTCTTAATGTCATAAAGAGGCCTAAGTGCCTTTCCAGCCCCACTGTAGATGATCTGAAGGACATCTGTAACATCTCAGGCAGTCATTTCTCCATCCCTGTGGTGCCCCTTAGCAGAGCTGTAACATGCAGGAAGCAAGAAAAAACTCTCATTTCTTGCTACGCTGGCTGGGGGAGTCTATGCCAAAGCAACTAATAATGTCAACCATACGGACAGCCCCAGAATTAACAAAAGGCTAAAGTTTAAACAGTTAATACACAGTAGCAGTAATTATAAACATAACAGAGCTACGTACTCAGACTGCAAATAAAGGCCAAAATAACTTCACTTTGATAAACTTCATAATTAAGTCTATCAACTGCTACAGGAACTTTTTAGATACTCAAAATATCACCAGAGCCGTTCTGCACTGGTACTGCCACCACTAAGGCTATCCAAGCCCATTCAAAGCCATGTGAAGGAAAGATGGATCTCATGCCCTGCCTAATTAAAAGCCATCTGGGGCTTCAATTCAAGGGTCCAAGTATTCTGCAAGGGTTTACGGATAAATAAGCCATCGTAATCAACGCTCAAATGTCACCAATTTACAAAGGAATGAGAAATCATCAATACAATCAGTGACAATGTTCATTTAAAGGGACTTAGGATCTGATGTGGTACTCACACGGTCTCCTGGAGGCCCACTGGGGCCAGGTGGGCCATCGGTTCCTGTTAAACCCTGTTAAAAAAAAAAAAAAACAAAAACACCGATAAGCATGAAAACAGAGAAATACAAATACCTATAGGAAGTCCCTGTCACTGTCACCAACACAAACCGTCTGGATGCAAAATTCTCAGGAAAGCCTAACCATTTTAATTTCTCTCTGTAATTAATCACAAAGGAAAGGACCAGAAGCAAATTATCGGGACTGTTCCCTGTGTGTTGTAAGTGTGGAGGAACACCAGCAAGTAGTCTTGTTACTGGTGTTTATTGAGTTGCAGCTTAGCTGTGCAGGCTGACTGAATGCTTCCTCTCACCTGATGCAGAAGAAAATATGCTGGCTAAAGCCTTACCCACAGTCAGCTACCACGGCAGTAAGTTGGTAAGCTGGGAAAACTTGAGTCTGTGCAGTCACTTGTCCAGCCCTGCAAGGCAAATCCCAGGCCAGCGACCCGCAAGCCTCAGCTAGTAAGTGCGACTGGATTTCTGAATTGAGGCTCAATGCGTTTGCTCCAGAAATGTCAACTGATGCCTGTATTTCTGCAGACTTACCTAGTGCACCTCTGAAGAACTGCAGTGTTTCATTGTAAGAGTGCTGTCCTATCAGTTATGCATCTCAAAATTGTTCTCGTACTCCTTAATTCAATCAAGAGATGCTTTCAACTCTTAAAATTTCTCCTGATGTGCAAGACATATACATAGATCCAAGACCCACTTTGCTTTTCCAGCAGACACAGAGAAAGTTGATGAGACACTCTGGGAAAACACCCACGTCTATGTGAAATGTTTAAAAGACCTAAGAGAAGATGACAAAATACTCACATCCACTCCAGGAAGGCCAGGCAATCCGGCTTCACCAGCTGCTCCAGGCTTCCCTGGTGCACCCTTTGGCCCCTAAATCAGATAAACAGGCAATTATTTTTAACATAGTAACAAGAGAAACGTGGTGTGTGTTGATACGGGCTATAAGATGGAAGTTTATTTGTTGATGTGTTAATCTTACACCATGCAACACGGAAGAATTCCTGCAGAGAGATGAAACTCGCCATGAATACATATCCAAATCCTAAATTCATTTCAGTGCTTTGGCTCAGTTCCACACGCAGTTAGTCATAAGCTGTTCCTAGTAGAGGGGTAGAAAGGGATGGGGTAAGTGGCCCAAAACAAAGAGCTGTGCCACCTGGTACATTCTGAGCACCCCTTGGCAGACTGAGGAGCTGAAGCAGACTCAAACCAATGCCAAAAATAACCACGCATATGTGGCTTGGTACCAGTTTTGTTATATTGGTGATGGGCGAGCTTTATTTCATGCATATCCTCCACTAGCAATGAAGCAGGAGAATATGTTTGTCCCCAGGACAGTGCTGAGCATCTCCACTCCTGTGTCTCCCTTATGGAAATTCTGCTGCATATCAAGAGGAAAGTGAGTCAGTAAGTCTTAGCTCTTGCATTGTGTCCCTCTCAAAAGGATGAGCAAGTCAGTGTCAACCAGAAAATACTTACTGGTGG
Source organism: Fulmarus glacialis (assembly GCF_000690835.1). Taxonomy (NCBI): domain Eukaryota; kingdom Metazoa; phylum Chordata; class Aves; order Procellariiformes; family Procellariidae; genus Fulmarus; species Fulmarus glacialis. The sequence goes on from NW_009186762.1 coordinate 40,542, forward strand.
GCCTGGCAATCCAGGAGGGCCTGGCTCTCCCTAAATGAAAAAGACATCAGTGTTAGTGCTGAACCTCTGTTGACTCCTTGCAACAATGGTGTTCCCAACTGTCATAGCGCTCAGGTCTCCCTCCATGCCCACTCCAAGATTTACCACGCTCAAGTCTTATGAAGCTGATGCTCTAAATTCTGCTACCTTCTAAAGCAGGATGAACTTGGACAGCCTTTTCCACATCTACAATAGCAGATTTGGTAACACTCACCCCCTCAGCCTCCCAGAGAGGACCAGTGCCCAGCACCTCCAACTATTTCCCAATATACTTAGAAATTATTTGCACTTGGTCTTGTCTGCAAGTGGGGCAAACACTCACACCCTCAGCCTCCCAGAGAGAACCAGTGCTTCTGAATGGTGCCTAGCACCTCCAACTATTTCCCAATATACTTAGAAATTATTTGCACTTGGTCTTGTCTGCAAGTGGGGCAGAGAGGGAGCTGGATGGCTATCAAGGCTTTCAAACATCTTCCTGATGAAACAGAGGGATACAATAATAAACTCCAGGTATCCAGGACACAGTATGAAACTGTGGTAGTACCAGGAGTTGGGGACTATCAGAAAGTGAAGAATAAACAAACTGTCTACAATGATTTTCTTCATACGACTAAACTTTGACAGGAAAAGCAAGTGAACAAAGCCCCCAACTGATTTCCACCTAATCCAATTGCACAATCTGGATTAAACCCAATTTTTATAAAATATTTCAAAAGCACTCATTTTTTCCTATCCTAATGGAAAGCAACTTTTAAGAACAGCATTAAAGGTGTTTGGGAGACAATATTTAAAAAGTCTTTGAATCAATCCTTCTAGCGCAGCCAGTCATTCAGGAGCTTGCATGGATCCCAGACAACAAGATATTTGTGTTTTATTGTTGGCCCCCCAAAGAGGCAATCATCTGTGAATAGCAGGAGCTTGACTGGAGCTGGGTTTCCCATCTCATCCTGCAGAGAATCACGTTGTGTCCCAGTTCCAGACGTCTGGAGGGTACCCTCCCCTCCCGGCTTTAGGGTAAGTGCACTAAATACTGTGAAAGGCTCAGGTACTGTGGGCGAGCAGAGGGGAAGGGGTGTGTTGATACCCTGGAAGAAGAAAATCTGTATGGAAAAAGGCTGCTTATTAACACAGCAAGGCTAGAAATAACACCATCCCCACCGTGGGCCTGATAATTAGGAGTTAGAAGGCAGTAAGCAAAGTTGTGGAATTTATAGCATGTTTCTATATTTACTGTGTCGGCAACTGTGAAGTCTGTGGGCAAATCTCTCAAGACTGGCTGCCTTGATTCGCTCAGGTGAGGATTTATGTACTGCATTGGTGACCGATCAACGCACAGACCAGAGGATCATTGAACAGAGGGATCTTTATGCTCTGTCTTGCTGAAGCAACTCCTTTGCTGTCCTTTGCCCACAGATTTTCCATAAATAGTTATCATTATCATAGGCAGGGAAGGTCCCCTGCCAAGGAAATGAAAGGAGCAGTTCTTTTGCAATGAATGGTTTGAAAAGGCAGCTAGAAATGGCAGTAGAGGTGGTTTATTCCCTCCTCCATCACTTGAGATTGCCAGCCCCTTGCATTTTTTCTTGCCTGTGTGATGGCAATCCATACAGCAAGGTCACAACATCAGCAAAGGCTGTTTGGGACCATCTTAAACCTTGATCCTGCCATCGTGGACCCCTGCGGGACTCTGCAGGAGCACCAGAACTTCAGGCAGCTGAATCAAAAGCCTAATCAGTGTTTATACCCCTAATGCCAGATCACTGGGAATTAGAGGCAAAGGCTGTCAGCAAAAGGAAATGCTCTCCTGGTGCTACAGGAGAGGGAAGGAAGTTTACTCTTTCTTATCAAGTCAAGCCAGGAGACAAAAAGTGGGGGAAAAAAAAAAAGCACTTGATTTTTGAAAAGTGACAATTGCTTATTAGCTATTTGGGGAATTACATCCCCAGAAATAATTCACAGGAACTTGTCGCTAATTCTTTCGATCATAACATGCGGTTTCTATTCTTGGGAGGGAGAGATTTTGCTTGTTACTGAGTATGAAACGTGAAGCATGTTAAAGGCTATAATTATAAAATATTTCAGAGGGACTTAATGTTGCAGCTCCCACTGAAAGGCAGGAACGAAAGCAGGAGCTTCTAGAAATTGTGCTTATGGGGTTCATCCAAGGTTTGTTTGGAGATATCCTGAATAATTCAGCTGTATCTTAGGCATTGCTCACTGCTCACGGCCGATGGTAAGGGACTGCGGAACACCTTGGCAGCACTCATCCAGCTCAAAGACCGTTCAGTGACTCTTCCCACACAGCATTGATCCAAAGCCATCTGTGAAGACGACCCAGTTGGAATAGCTTACAGAGTTCAGGAAACTTGCACAGATACGGTCCAGAAAAGTTCTGTTGTGCTTTAAAAGAGTCTCATCACTAAAGAAAAGAAATAAAACAATGGTTTCATTCTTTGCAGTGGTAGAACTGACACTACCACTCGGGCTCCACACGATCCTCTCCATGCAGCACTATGAAAATGCAGAGCAGTACTGGATTTTATATGCCATAATTTTTTGGAGGGTACTGCCAGAAAAACTGTAGCCTTTAAACTGGGAGGCTTCATGACTGTACTCAACACTAGCCACAGCTCTGCGTCTCTTCTCCTATGCAATTCCTTAAAGGACTAAATGTCCTGTTGAATAGCGGAAACCATCCCAGAGCCTGTCCCTGAACAGCTGGACCATCTCACATGAACAGGGCACCTGACAACCTATATCCATAGGAGGGATGTAAATCAAGGCTGTTCAAATGAAAGACTATTCCTGCGCAGCCAAAACTCTAGACTCAAGCTGGGACTGCAAGACTTAGCACCTTAAATACTTGACTCAGCTGTTTGATTGATTAGAACTAAGTTCTTCATATTAATCAGATGTTGTTATTTAGTCCTGTCCCACAGGGAGCCTTCTGAAGCTTTTAGCAGGGGATAAAAGGGCGCAGGTTCATGTGACCAGCATCTCTCCTGTTTCCAAGAGCAATACGAAGTGATGCAGGTGCTGTTCCAAAATTAAGGTGTAAGATACCCTGTAGAAAGCAGGAACTGAACGACAGAATTACAGGGATTTGTTTCTTCCCGATTGCCTATAGGCAGAAATTGGTTACAACTTGAAGTCTGAAGGGCTTCATCCCTCCCCAAATTCTTCTTTTTCGCTCTGTACAGAAAGACAGCCAGCCTTCCCGGAGGCCCGCTGGCCACACGGACGTCCTGCTGCAGTGACTCCAGGGGCTCCCGGCTGCTAAGGTGAATGCGTGTCCTTTGCCCTCTTCCAGGGTGTCCTCTTAAGCCTTTTATCACATCACGAAAAACAGCGGAGAGAAACTGTCAAGGTACCAGCTCTGAACTTTCCACGCTACAAAACCAGAATGAGATTTTCAGTGAACCACTCTCCACTAGTCGAAGGGACACTTCAGAGGGACTAGCTGCAAATCAATGAGGTTTCTCTTCAGACCAGCCTTGCTCACAGAGCCACTATGAAAGCTCACCACTGCACACAAAAAAGCTCCTTGTTCACCATATACCAGGGAACTCATATATCTTTTTTAACCTCCTTATCCAAAAGAAAGTGACCTGCATGGAATGAATAGATTTTTTCAAGGTTGCTTAAAGGCCCAATTCCAATAAACTTACTTCAGACAAGCTTTAAAAAACCCTGTCCTATTCCATAAGCAGCGTAGAGACAAGCACTACTCAAACTGAATATCAAAGCAGGAATCCGGATCCGGCCTTTTGCATTTGATGTGGTCTTGTTGAAGGTTCATCTGATGCTCTTTTTATCCACTGCCAACTACAGGACACAATTCAATCCTTATCCAACAGATGCAAAATTTTTCATTTCTATGGAACTTCAATTAAAAGTAATAGGACAAGTTTTTCTCCTCCAGTAAGTCCTGCAGTACGTAGTTTCCTACCTCTGCAGGAGGTGTATGTGTAAGGAACTGCCTGCTGAAATAAAGGTTGCCCGTTTCATTTGCCTTTTGTGCCACTAAAGGCAACTCATGTCTGGCAACACACGAGCCAGATTCTGTCCTCTCACACACCAATCTCAGTTAGGGAGAGCCATACTGACAATGCTGAAATAAAACCAATATAAGTAAGAGCAGTGTCCAGCGCTGCATATTTGAGTTTCTTGGGGCCTCTCTAAAAACATGGATTTTCTAAGTTGTCACATAAACCCTTCTCTGAACTACAGAACGTGCAGTGACTCCAGCACACATCGCACCCATGCACTCAACTGTATCACGTTCCCCCTCCTCCCTAGGCACCAAAAGAGAAATATGCAGCTTTTCAAGCAGGTGATGAACCCCTCTGCATATACTAGCTCTGTCCGGAACTCTCTCCTGAGTCGGGGGATTGATCCTGCCAAGAACCTGAGTCCACTCAGCACCTCCGCTCGCCGTTCTGACTCTTGCAGAACGAGGTCTTTTGCGAGTAGGCTGGTTCTCCAGGTCCATCCACCTCTGAAGGATGGCCCAAAGGCTGGGGCTCTGGAGAACAAGAGCAGCTTCTCTGCTCCGTTGGCTCTGCCTCTGCTCCCCCCCTCGCCCTGCCGAGCCTGCCCTCTGCCGTACGCCACTCACATCTATGCCGTCCTTGCCAGATGGTCCCGGGGGTCCTTGTGGTCCAGGAGGGCCTTGTGGTCCTACTCTCTGAAAGGATCGGGGGAAAGAGAGAGAGAAGAGTTTATTTTTGCATCAGAAGAAACCTATGGGTTGAATCAAAAAGCAACGGCCAAGTCCTACAGCTTAACCCTCCATCTGCACTAACCCCCCATCCCTCAGGGCCCCCCGCCATCCTGGGTGGACTCAGAGGAGCTCAGGACTGGTGCAAAGCTCTTCGGAAAACCCTTTTGACTGAGCACATCCTCAGGGCTCCCAGGTTGTTTAACCGGTGGCTTATGCTGGGAATCAAGAGCTGGTTGCTGGGCAGTAAATGGATTTGGTTGTGTAGGAAATGGTTCTCGCTCCCTACAGGCACGTTTCATTTTTGGCAGAGGAGGAAATGCAAAGCCCACGGAAAATAGGCACCAAGTACTTGGCATTAAAAATTAATTTATGGTCCCAGTCTGATGGGGTGATGGAAGAATCAGGCAGACACCGTTGAAGACAGAAGGAGAAAGGGAAAGTCTCCTCTCTGAGCAGGATGCCATTTGAAAATCTGGGATTTTGGAGGAGGTCTGAGGTGGGGGGAAGGAAAGAAAGGTCCAATAAATGACTTCTGTATGGAGAGGGCTCCAGAGAGCAACTTGCTGTAGCTTCAGCAAACAAAGGTTTCATTGTAGAAGCAGCTCTGCTCGCAGCAGATGAGGGCAGCTCTGAATTCCCAAGCCAGACTACAAAAATTCCTCATTAACACAATGAAAAACCTCACTGAGGAGTTACTTCCCCAGGCAATAAGATTAACAACATACAAGGAAGTTTAATATAGCTTCATATCTGAAGTGAACAAGGGTTAAATATGCTATTTTATAAGTGTAAAATTTGAAAATTGGTTGAGGGAAGGAATAAGAAATTCTGATTCAGATGAAGACGCAGATCAGGAGATCAGTCTCATTGGCAACCTATTACTTCACTGTGAAAACAAACTGTTTCTCTTACATCAACACGTCTCCCCTTTCCCAAGGTTTCCTCTCTCGTAACTGCAGTCCTGAACGGGAAGACAATACTTTCACGGAAAGTGTAAAGCAGCAGTTTCTACACATGATGATACGATCTAAATGCCTACCTATGCAGGTACAGAACCAGATGTGTTTGCAAGGCCCTCTCTGTACAGCAGCACAAGCAACGCACGCGTTTTCAATAAACTTTAGACTCTAATAACCTGCCTATTGCCCCATTTCATCCTGCAGGTATAACATACACAGATCACTATCTTTTTCCCTTACGGACTTTTTTCTTAAGCATAAGACATAAATGAGGCTTCTTACCTGAGCTGATGTTGTGGCTAATAGCTGACATAGGAAGAGAAGCCCAAGAGCGGAGAATCCAGCCATGGTGCCCAGGCGCTGCCTCTCTCCGTTCCTCCTGGGCAGCTAAGCCGTTTACTTCTCCAGGGTCGAGCAGATCCCTCCTCCTCCTCCTGGGTCTCAGCTTACAAAGGAGAGACTCCTGGCCTCCAGATAAACCTGCGGCTCCAGCTGGAGGGGCAGAGCTCAGGAGCAGAGGCAAGAGGGGCTGAGCTGGGAGGAGAGAGGTTTCGGAAGGAGGTGGGATAAGGAGGGGGAGCAGCAGGCAGCCAGGAAGAGAAGCTCTCATTCATGCCCCGCTGGGCAGCCCCAGCCTTGAGCAAACAGGGAGGGAGCCTAAGGAAGGGCCGGACTTGCAGACACACCGCAGGAGCAAAATTCGGCTGCTCCAGCTGGAGATACAAAGATGTTCCTTAGGTCTCACCCGGGCCGTTTCTCAAAGCCCATCACCATCTCACTGCTGGACAGATAAAAAGCAATACAGAGCGAGTTATTCAGTGCCTGAGGCTACCTAACCTCACTAGAGAAATTAATATACCTGTAACGAGTGCAAGATGCACTACATAGAAATGCACTTACTGCTTTGTGAGATGGTTTATTAGCTCTGGAGGTGTATTCACATCTGTTTTTTTTTTTTTTTCTCTTCTCAGGGAGGTCTAAAGAATGCCAGCTGATTTCTTGAGAAAGTGGCGAGTCCTGACCAGAGAACAGATGATCACAGACAGATACGAGGAGGAAGAAAAAAGGAGAAACATTCTCAGAGCCACAAAAAAAAAAGGAAGAATTGCCTTTGAAATATTTGCAAGGAAGGAACAGGATTGACAGTTCCCAGCTAGGTGATCCCAAATGGCAATACATTCACAAAGACACATCTCCTGCAAATAGCTTCATGCTTCCCTTTATCGATTAAAGACAGTTTCATCCAAAGCAAGGCTTGGAAGAGGAGAGGAACAGCGGCAAGATTCATCAGCGCTGAAATGACACGGCTCATTTGGTTAGCAAGAGGAGAGCAGAAGTGGAAAAGCAAAGCTTAAAAAATGAAATACCAGGTTTCAGTTTGGCATCCTTACGCCAGGAGATTTGTATGAGCACATAGTGTGTGCCTACCCAGCTCCCCAGCAGCCAATATTCCACCAACCTTGACAGAGGGACAAAGGGCTCAAAGATTTACTAAGTTCCTACAAGATTTTGTGGAACAGGCAGCTGGGGCCAGAAAGGGAGTGTGTGTCTGTATGTCTTCGAATGGCTTCAAAGTAAATTGAATGCTTTATTAGACAGCACAATCCCCGCAGAGGGAGAGCAGTGCAGTCGCACGAACTGCTTCGCACAGAGCTTGTACCTCCTCCTTTGCACCGAGGCCAACTGACGCCAAGAGAGAAGGCAAAGCAGATCCCAAACTCCTTGGCTGCACCTTGCTCACAGCAAGCCAGGGACTGGAGGCTGCTGCAAGCGAAGCCTGCTTATGACCAGCAAGGAAAGAGCCCTGGGAGTATTCACCTTCAAGCCCATGCCACAGAACAAGAGAGGACTGGTCCTCCTCTCCTTCCATGTCCCCAGGCAGAGGGAGCACAGCTGAAGGGACACAGCAACTTACAGAAATCATTACCACAGAGACACCCCTGCGCTTGTGTCCTGAAGGAAAAGGCCCACTAGAGTAAAGCCCCCCTATGCAGGCTGGGCAGCTGCCCTCCTGCCTGCTAGCCCCAAGAGCTGCTCAAAAGCAAAGTCCCTGTTTGCTCTACAGAGCATCACAACACACACCTGGGAGGATGGCCGCAGAAAGCCAAGACAGGGCATACTGAAACATGTCAAAGCACATCATTAAACAAGAAGCATGTGGGGGGTGTCTTCTCCCCACAAACATTCACTGGCCACACTTTACAGCAGTGGAGGAAGACTGAGCATCATCTCCACATGGAAGAAGCAGCAGGTTTCTCTCATGGTGAGCCCACCAGACTTTTGCTTGGGAACGCTGGACAACCCCATGCACCCACTCGTCAGAGGTGCCCAAGCAACAGCAGATGGCTACAGGGCATGGTGGTGGCAGGGCAGATATATGGTCATATCCTGCCCTCAAAGACGAAAAAACCGTAAGTGGAAACTGGTATGCATTAAAGTCATGCTTTAATAGGTGACATTAATGTTACAGACTGTGATACAGCTCTGAGTACTGGAAAACATCCTGTGAACTCACCGCAAACATCTACAGCCAAAACTCTAAACCTGATCATGATAGGGAACGGCTTGGTTTGAGCACTCCAGACTAATGGGATTTCACTGTGAGCCCTAAACACAAAACCAAACCACACATCACCGTAACAAGATATATGATCTATGCCCCAACTGAGCAGATATTCACAAAGAAAACTTCATTAAATAAGAAAATCACTGTAAATCTGTACAAAAGCCACGATTAACAATTTCTTATGAATCTTTTACGAAAGAATTTTCACTCAACATCTTCAAGTATTAGTATCTGTAGTTAAGTGGATTCTTATTGGCTATTTAACTCCATTTGTTCATAAGAAAAAAAAAAAGGTAGTATTGTAAAAACATTAAAGCCTTTTTCCAGCGCATGTGTGACCATGAACATCAGATGTTAAGCTTGCAGACTTTTATTTCCACACACATGTATGTGGCATGCTGGATCAGGACCTACAGTCTGGGAAGGCAATTCCTTGAAAGATGAAGCTTCTTAAGAGCTGTAGCAGAGAGAGGAAAAACATTAACATTGCACAGGCTACTGCATCTGCCCTCTGGCAAGGCGGGCAAGCCTCTAGCCATCTCCTACACAAAACAAACAGCACCTAAAAACCCCAAAACTAAAACAAACAATCTGAGCAAACAGCAAGTCCAGACCTTCTGGCTGTTGGAAACAGTTTCCTCCGCTTCATGAAACAGGTCCTCTGTTGTAAATCTCTAGAAGCGAAAGTGCTAAATTGTTTAATGCTCCTTCAGACTTGGTTGAATACTGTGTAAGTCAGGCAGCATAGCTATCAGGGAGGTCAGCAACATTGAGGCAGGCAAATAGCTGGCAAGGTCTGAAAGTAAATTCTTGAGGGCTGTAAATAAATGAACCAGACAAGCATACCCCCTCCAATTAAAGTTTCAATTAACGGCCCCACAAAGCCCAGTGGTTTCCAGACATGTTGCACTCTAACATGCCCTCACTGTCTGACACGCTGATCATTAATGGTAAAACAATCCTGCCCTAACTAGGAAGTGGGTTAAATTTGACACATCTAACTTCATGCAGTAGGCCTGCAGAAAAGACAGCCCCACAGGCAACTGCAAATTAACAGCAGAATCTGAAAAGATGCAATGACAAATATTTGTTCTATTTTGGCAATTGAGGAAGGCAGGCCTCTGAACCAGTAGTGGACATAAATATCTGTGGAAGACTATCAAGAGTCTGAAAGTGGTGGAAAAACATGGGGAAGAAGAGCTCTAGACAGCTTTGCACGAAGTCTGAAGGTTTTTCTCTTAGACACCAGTAGACAATTCATATTCTCAATTCTAACAAGCACTACAAAGCAACTTCTGTGGGGGATAAACAGAACAAATTAATCAGCACTTTGCATCCTAGAGAATAAGTATCTGTACACAAAGGTTAATACTAGCCAGAGATCCGTTTTCACTACACATTTTATCCCAGTCTAAAGTCAAACCTACTTTCTTTATAGGAGGAGAGGCAACTACACTCTTACGTGATGTGAAATGCATATACTCATCTCTTTCAGGCAAATGCCACAAAAATAATGACTTATGCCCTAGGAAGCAGAAACACAGCATCTTTGCCAGGAATAAATCTCCTGGGAAGGTACAGCCTTTCAAAATAACAAATAGAAGTTACATGGTAATAGAAAGGCTTGGCAAATTAGGTCATGCTGTCTTACATTAAAAATCATATATTTAATAAATACTTGACTAGTTCAAACAAGGAAACAGATTACTTTTCCTCTTCTCTTTAAGAAAGGACGTACCAGAACCAAAGCAAAGTGCAAAAATCCCTGTTACTCCAAGATAGTCCTGAACATCAGATAAAAAAAAACAAGAACAGGACACAGCCTGTCCGTGAAGATGACTAAATTAGAGTTTTCCTCTTTAGGGTAACCAAGGGCTGGATCTCAGTGAAGTTACTACAGATGATTAAAAAAGTGTGGAAGGGTGAAAGTCAGACAGGGGCTAGCCTGGATCAGCCCAAAGGAAGTTTATTCTTCTGTGTACTTCTGCTATCCAAATCACTAAAGCTGGCTCCTAGCAGTTAGGGCAGTGTCATCTTCGCTTGCTCGAGTGCTTGCTGCGCTGGCCTCACTCTGCTGCTACCTGCTCTTCATCAGGTTCTGCTGCACGCTCAGAGCTTTCAGGTTTTTGTGTCACAATCTCAGCACTGTGTTCTTCAGGACAAGTGGATGCTATGCTCTGCTCAAGACTCTCTGGAACTTGTTTCTTGCCTGTGACTTCTGCTTGCCCTTTTTCACTTGCATTTTCTGCCTTTTTATGCTGTTCTACCCCATCTACCTCACTTTTGCCTCTCAGGAGTGTGCAGTTGCAGTGGTGCTCATCACTCCTTGCTGTGACTTGATCTCCACTTGACTCCAAGCCATCACTTATTGGAGAAGTCCAGCCAGTCTTGGGGAGCCTAGAACCAACCGGGGGTCTCACAGCCCCACCATTTGTATCACCACCATCCTTCTCACTTGTTGCTTCCACAGTTGCATTTTTCTCACTGGCATTTTCTTTTTCAGCCTCAGTGTTTGCAACAGATGGACTTAACTGGGCACTAGAGGCAGAGGGGCCCATGTTCAGGTTTATGGCCAAGTTGAATGTTTTGCTTCTCGATGTTCTTTTATCAACTTTCCTCCGTTTTACAGCTGCATCAGCAACCTCTGGCGCTGTGGAGTCTTTGGTGCTTGCATCGTCTTCTTTCAGTGCTTCCTGGTCCTCTTCTGCTTGTAAGAGTGGAACTGAGGAGGGGATTTCTGCATCAATTGCACATTCTCCCAGATTACGGGAAATGTTTTCAATATCTGTAGGGTTTTTCAACAGTCCACTCTTTTTAGCGTCTGCCATATTTGCATCCAGTTTTCTCTTCTTGCTCTCCTTTGTGCAATCATTCTCTGCCGTACCCTGCACTTCTTCAGTCTCACTGTTTAAATCCTTCTCCTCCTGCTGGATAAATGAAGCCTCTTTCTCCTCTTCACCATCCCCTCCCTTCGAAACGCATTCACTTAACTTCTCTTTTACATCTTCATCATTCCCTTTAGGCTGCAAGTCTATAGCATCTCCAGCTTTCTGTTCTTCCTCTAGAGACTGGCTCTGATCCTCTTCCACAGAATCATCACATTTTTTACCAGGAGTTTCCTGTTTATCTTCAGCCTTTTGTGGCAGCTGTGACTTGGTAGAGCACGCTCTGTACTTCAATAGTTTGTCGTGCGGTCCCCATACAAAGCTGCCTCGAGGTTTGAAGTGTTGCCAAGCATAGTGGACTAGTTCTCTTCTCTTCCGCTTGCTTCTGATGGTGAACAGGAAGTAATCCAAGGCACTTCTCTTGACATTTGGTAACGTCTCCTTAACAAGAGTTTCTGTTAGGAAAAACTTGACCAAGTGCACTTGATAGTGTTCATATCCCATCTCCCCCAGGCACTTCAGGATGCGCGTAATCCGCAAATTGTTGTGGCTAAACCTGAAATAAACAGATAAGCAAAGTTGTTAAGTGAATCTTACAAGCTTGAAGTCACAAGGTACCCCCAGGGTACCTGCAAAATGTTTCGTGTATTATTGACTGTGATCAACTTGACAATGCACATAGGAGTATAGGTGGCCTTACTTTTAAAGCACCTACTGCTGCTGTCTGCCTTTAGCAGTACCTTCCTAGCCCTTCTAGGACTGCTTGGATTCATCATCTCAACTGCTTGGAAAGGTTCTGGCTTTCTGCATCACCCACCAGTAGATAACAGCCACCATATTGGGTCAGACGCACAAGTCATGCAGCCCAATATCCTGTCCCTGCAGGGTAAGCCTGTAGGAAACTGTAAGAATACAGGCACGTAAGGATGCTGCCAGAAATTCATGAATTCATGACTTAAGGAATTAAGCTAGGCACAGCTTTTTTTTTTTTTTTTTTTTTTTAAAAAATACTTGACAGTCAAGTTGGTTTTTCTTTTGTGAGCATGCCCAGTCCTTCAGTCCTTTTAGAGCCCTTGTTGTTATCATTACAGGTACTAGAATATGAAGGGTCATTACTATCTCTACGGTAAGACCTGCAATAATATAAAAACATTACCAACAATTCATAGAGCACTTTTCAACCAAGGATTCAAAGCATTTTATACACTTTAAGACAGCTTTATAAACCATCAGGGAAGCATATGGAAACAATCCTCTTTTGTAGATTAACAACACTACAAAAGCAATTTGGCTTCCTGTGAAAATGTTTCAGTGATTCCTGCTTAAAATACGGATTTAAACACAAGCTCTGCTAGAGCAAATATTAACGTCTCCAAGTCTATATTTTGTACTTCAGGAGACCAACCTGAAGAATGCCTGCTGTTATCGGCTGCACCAGATCAAAAGAAAACCAGTCTCAGCTGGTTTACTTATTATACTTGTCACTTATTAAAGTGACAGAGAGTGTGATGACCTACAGTCAAGCTGAGCCAAGCTAAAACTACTTTAGCTAGCTAACTTTTTTATCAACAAAAGCTTCCATTCCTCAAGGGCTGAGGATTTTCTTAACTCTTTTTTTCTTTTCAAAGTAGTGCCTGGCTGTAGAAAACGACCATCAGTATAAACAGAGACTCACCGGTTCAAGTTTTGAAATCGTTCAGTCCAATTCTCTGCTCTCTGAAGTTCTCCAGTTTCCTCATTGATCAGAATGATTCCATAAAATCTTAGCATGAGCTGATAAGCACGTATAAACCTTTGCATAACTTCCTTGGACTTCTTAAAGGCCTGAAAACAAGACAGACCAATGAGTACAAGATGCAACTCCCTAATTACCTGCACCAGTTTAAGTGGCACCTGAATTATAACAAGGCTTGATTATATCACTAAGCATTTCATTTGCTGGTGTAGCTACTGGCAGACACAAGACAGACAAATGCTTAACAGTGCTTGAGTGAGCTCCATTCACACTAAGGCCCCAAGGAAGAAACGTAAAAAAACCTAGACTTCAAATGTAATGCATTTAGGGAAAATCCTAACACCCTTCAGATCTTTTAAAAAAAAAAAAAAAAAAAAAAAAAGACAAAAGCTTTCAATACCTGGATTTCTTGACATGTGAGTGGTTTGGCACGCCAGTTCATTCCATGTTCACGTAAAGGGAATAGCCTGAAGGGAAAGAAATTTTCAGCCCAGATGAGCAAAGATGACATCAAACCCAGGGTACCCATTTTGTTAAAACTAAAAAAGATTCCAAAAATTGTGGTATCACAGGCACCTCTTGGAGACCTCACATCCTTATGGACACAGAAGTAGTTTACTATATGACAAATAAATCCCTCCCATAAAAGCATTGTCTACACCAATGATAACAACATACTTTGCTTATCTGGATCTCTCTCGTTGCCCTAATACTTTGTTCTGCAGTATGCTATAAGACCAAGCATGACTGAGATCTACTGCCACAGCTGCACTGGAAACCCATGTCTTCAGGATTTCCACTGCACTGTTTCCATAAGACCACGCATGACTGAGGTCTACTGCCACAGCTGCACTGGAAACCCGTGTCTTCAGGATTTCCACTGCACTGTTTCCAGAAGAATATAACTCAATAAAAATAAAGTGAACACAGGTTTCACTCAAGAGTAATTCTGGGCCTTTTGGGAAGCTGAATTCAGGAACACAGATACCACTGACTCTTAAATGAGGCACAACTAAAGAGACGCATGACTGAGGTCTACTGCCACAGCTGCACTGGAAACCCGTGTCTTCAGGATTTCCACTGCACTGTTTCCAGAAGAATATAACTCAATAAAAATAAAGTGAACACAGGTTTCACTCAAGAGTAATTCTGGGCCTTTTGGGAAGCTGAATTCAGGAACACAGATACCACTGACTCTTAAATGAGGCACAACTAAAGAGAGGCACATATTCATGCAGACAGTTTACCACTGTATGTAAGAATGGTTTTCTTCCAGAACTTCATAATTGTCCCACCAAGATTCAAGCAGAATTTCAATATGCAAACCTGAAAAGAAAAGGAAAAAGTCAGGCAAGAAGAAACGACACCAAATGAAAATTAAAGTTAGCCAGTCACCCAAGGTGGCTCATTATCCAGAGCCAGGTGTTCGCCTACAGGCATTAGCTTCTCTAACTAGACAACCATCCTGGTAAGCCAGAAAAAAACCCTTAGTTTTCTACCACCAAACAGAAAATTAAGGAACATACAGCAGGAACAAGGACATTTTAAAATGGAAATTCTTGGTGGTTTTATTGTGTGTTTTGGTTTGGTGGTGAGTTTTGTTTGGTTGTTTTTTTTAATAATTGTCCCACATGGATCAACTACTCTTTCACCAATTCAACCAGTTGCAGCAGAGTTGCATCAAACAGTCATCACACAAGGTACTTACCCTGGGGCAAAAAACAAATCTCATTTTTATAAAAGCTTAAGTTCCACATCTCTTCTTCCTCCTCATTTTCTGATTCCATCAAACCCTGGAGATGAGAACAAGAAATCAACAAGTAGCAGTCTTCTAAAAGGCAGTATTCACTTCAACACTTCTCCTTGCTTTCCCTCACATTTCCTAAACATTTCAAGTTAAATCCTTGAAATGTGTTTTGGGAAGTAACAGCTTGTTTCCGATGCACACACATGCACATCATCTCTTCCCCCTCACAAATGAACCCTTTAAAAGTTCTGAGCCTGTCAAAGTAAAGACAAAAGGGTGCCCTCAAATCTACAAAGTGTTCCTAAACTTAGCGTGCAATGAGGAAGAGCCACAAGAGCATGTGCATCATCATTTAGACCATACCGGGTAACGATGTCTGTATCTCTGCAAGTCTTTTGCGGCATTCCAGTTGCGCCTGCCTGAGAACTAGAGAGAAGAGACAGATCAGAGATCCAGAATAAAGTTGTCTTCTGCAAAAACAAAATCCACTGACTGAATTGAGCATCTCTCACACGTTCCCCTGCCTGTCGCTCTCCTGTGCTCTCCACTCTGCACTCCCAGCACCCCCAAAACCAGCCAGTTTGTTACTGAAGTTGTTTCTCTGCGTTCCTAAAGACAACTTTGGACTAAGCGAAGTTCACACCATCTCCTTTAACCAAAACAGTTCTTTTTCGTTCTAGTCTTATTAACGAAGGTCTTCATGTTTTATGCATATCTTTTATCCCAGCTGGGTTTTCCTACAGAAATGGTCAGAACTAGCTGGAAATCCCAAATCTTCCTTAACTCAAAGGGGTTTTAAAACAAGACAAACTAAGTCCTGCCTGCCTGTCTGTCTCTCTCTCTGAATCACTATATGCCCTAGTCAAGACAGAGATCAGACTTCAAAATTGTAGAATTTAAGATGCAGAAATATCCCTGAAATTCCAGATTCTTATTCCATGTAGACATTATTGAAATAAAGTTTTCTTCATCTTTGCTTTATGCTCAAGAGCAGCTTTGCTGATTTAGCATCATGCTGATCTAGACAGTGGGCAATAAGGGAGCCACATTAGATATTTATTTTATTGGACTTCCATTTCAATCATCATCCTCATTATTGCTCATCTATCTAAGTAACCAAACTTTACGTCAATCCTACCTGAAAATCCCTCTGAGACAGCGGTGACGAATTTGATCTTTGCTCCTACAAATAAAAGGCATTTAGTTGAAACATTCTGAAAACAAGCTTCACTAATAAAATTTAAAAAAAAAAAAAAGAAATGAGAATACCCACAGCAGTGACTCACATGATCCCAATTAGTTGCCAAGTGACAGATTTACCTAGTTACAGCTGAATTCGCTTGATTTTATTCATAATTCAAATTGCTACAGAGAAAAACCTGTGGTGGCACGTCCACCTGACAATTAGGTGTCAGGTTCTTCTCGCTACACAGATGTGCTAGATTCATTCCAAATGTAGCATTTAGACATCACAAAGAACAGCTTCATTTCTTCCTCTGAACTTCATGGAAATAGAAGTTGCAAGTATGACTTAATCTAAAATGTATTTTAACTGAATTATATACCTTTTTTTTTTAATACAGTGGATTACTTCAGTAAGAGAGTTTGTTACACTTCACAAGCAACACAGGCAGGTTTAATCTTGCTGAGTGCTGAACCATCTTGTCCCAAACCATGAAAGCGTCTAAAAGTGTTCTGTCAAGGCAGAACCACCAAAATGAACAAGACTGCTCATGAATGAAAGGACCCACCCGATGCGAAGCACGGTGCAGATAAAGCATTCAATGCCAGCTCACAGAGAGAGCAGGGTCTTTGTGAAACAGTCTAAACCTCAAGGGAGGTTTAGACTGGACATTAGGAAAAACTTCTTTACTGAAAGAGTGGTCAGGCCTTGGAACAGGCTGCCCAGGGAAGTGGTGGAGTCGCCATCCCTGGAAGTATTTAAAAGACGTGTAGATGAGGCGCTTAGGGACATGGTTTAGTGCACATGGTGGTGTTGGATTAACGGTTGGACTCGATGATCTTAGAGGTCTTTTCCAACCTTAATGATTCTATGATTCTATGTGCAGATTCTTGCAAAATAAGCATTTTAAGAAACTTAGAAGAAAGAAGCAGCAAATGCTCTCCCAAGTTATTTTTTAACTTCATTTGATACCTCCTAACCTCATTTGCTCGGAGAAAAATAAAAAACAAAACCACTTTCTATTGAACACATATCACTGGTTCATTAATTATTAAGGCAGAAACTGGATTAGATTTTTTAACACCTCATTGTAATGAAGTCATCCATTCAGCAGCCCTGTTGATTGTTAATACTTAAAATTTATGAAGCATGCACAGCATTTGGGAGATCAAAGCTTTATCCACAGAGGGAGGTCAACAATGCAGAACTTTTTAAAATTACATTTTAAATACGCATTTACACGCTACGATTCCCCCATACTTTGGTGACAGGAATTAAATAAAGTTTAAGTTGTTTTTTAAAGGTAATAACTTGTGATGACCTAAAATAATGCCTGTCTACATTGTAACACATTTCCATTTTATACATCACAACACAGACCAAAATAGGTGGCAAAACTTCCCACAGCCACACGGCCCATACAGGATTAGAAATCCAAGCG
Source organism: Fulmarus glacialis (assembly GCF_000690835.1). Taxonomy (NCBI): domain Eukaryota; kingdom Metazoa; phylum Chordata; class Aves; order Procellariiformes; family Procellariidae; genus Fulmarus; species Fulmarus glacialis. The sequence continues at coordinate 57,820 of NW_009186762.1, forward strand.
CTGGTGTCCATCCCTGGAATCTACCCAGACTGCAGAAATGCACACAACTATAAAAAGCTTTGCTACACAGCTAACACTTGGAAAAAAAAAAAACTGGCTGCAAACACAAGGCTAAGAAATATGTTCAGCCAGAACACATCAATATTATTCTTTTGTTCAAGATGTAAGCAGAGATTGAGATTTAGCACTTGAAATTCATCGATGCTTTTGACTATAACTTTTGAACTCCAAAGATGAAATTCTGATGTGGAATTAATGAAAATTTTGTTCTCAGTTACAGAAGAATCAATTTCCAGATATTCTTTATACTTAAGGTTCTAAAATAACATCCTTTAACACAGTCAGGTGGGACAAGCTAACAGTAGACTGGCTCCAATTTTGAAAAAGACCTGGTTTGCTGAAGAGTAAGTGTAGATACAGAGACAGATGCAATGCAATGGTGCAAGGTGCTGTGAGGCTTGTCTAGAAAGAAGCTAGATCCAGAAGAAACCTGTTCTGGAGCACACTGTTAGAGAAAACAAGATGGGGAAGGAAAGAGAGCAAAACTCAGCCCTCCCTTCAAGCAGGTGTTGTTCCTGGGTCTCTATAAACTTCTACTCAAGTCACACAGAAATATAACTTTCCCCCCTTCCTTGTTAGAAAGTCAAACCGATGTGCATAAGTCAAACCTCCCTATTTTTCACAACACTGATAAGCAATCTAAGTGGGTTTCTCCCTCCAAACCTGCAAGACATCAGTCAGAACGTGCATCACTGTGCAAAGAGTGTGAGGACAGCAGAGAACAAAGCCAGCAGAGGGTAACACAAACGGTATTTGGCTGAAAACTGGAAACCAGCTGAAACCGAAAGGGATAAACAGAATCCTAGATGAGTGATCAAAACCTTTTGTTGATGGAGAGTTAGAAGGCTGCAGAACTACAGGGCTTGTTATTAAAACACAGCTCTGAGCAGAGCAACATGAGCCCCATGCGCTACAGCAGACTAAGAGGTAACCTTTTTAAAATAAGCACAAACCCCACGATTTTCAGCGCTTGCTCCTAGAAGGTAAAAGCACTGAAATGCAAAAGAGCTGAAAAGACACACCTGCAGGAATTTCAGACCGCGAATATGGGAGTATGTGCAGAGACACAAGCGAGATGCACAAATAAAAGTAGAATTTTAGGTTGGTTTTGAAAAGCGCGTAGTGAAAATAATAATAAAAAAAACCTTCTAACCTCAGTATTGAATAAAAACATTAGCAGCTTCAGCCATAAAGTATACCATCTAGGCTGAGGGGAGAAGAATGAGAATTAGTGTAATATAAGCAGAAGTAGGAACTAGTTTTGGAAACTGATTCATGCCTTTGGCAGGTTGTAAAGGCATAAACGGATAGCAGAAGATTTACTGTTTCTTTTTGTATTCATGCTCACTGCCCTTAAAAATTTTTCAGGCACTGTCAGACATCACTGAAGGAAGAACTCCTCTTTAAAGATGCAGAACAGTATTCCAGGGGCCGTAAGTCTCAGGGAGAACATCCTCCCCTGTAAGGCAAAGTTCAAAAAGTCCACTCACTGGAGTGAAAAAATGGTCCTTGCTTTTACAGTTGTCACAATCCAGAAGCTGCTCTAAGAAAAAAAAAAATATCTGAAGAACAAACACATTCAAAAAGAATAATCTGAATGTTCTAGAGGCATTAAAACTTGTGAACAAAACCAAAACTCCAGCAATGTACAAAAGAAAACTGACAGCTACACTACAAACACTTCAAAGGAAATCCCTGCCTCTTCCTTTAAGTATTACAACTATTCTGCCTAAAATACCTGTGACCTTTCACAGATCTACACGCACAGCTAAGGCCTAACTACATCCCCTGCAGTAAACTCCGCGAAGATGCAGAGACATGCATGCACATGTCCATCTGCTGTATTTAAACCTTGATTTTGTTCACAAAGTACAGTCTGTATTTTTGTAGGAAGTCATGAGTGTTTGGAATACTATGGTGCACGGAATTTTTTTTTTTTTTTTGAAGGGAGACTATTTTAATAACTTAGTGCTTATAAAAAAATTTAAATTTTAATATTAAACTCCTTTAAAAGTATATTAATTAGAAAGCTTTATCTGCCTGTTTATATACTAAGAATATGGACGAGTCGTTGAAATGAAACTCAAGTGAAGGATTAGTTTCCCTTTCCCCGAAAGGGGAGGAGCTAGGTTAAAGGACTGTACTGTGTTTTGGCTGACCCAAGAAAGACTGAAAAAGAGAGACACAGTTTTGCATTTGCCAAAGCAATGCCGTAGAAGAAATTACTGACGCTCAATGTCAAACTCAGAAACATTGATGCTAAAGACAGGAACCTCAGATAAGACTAACCAGTTCCTTTTATTTCAAATCTACGTTATTTTAAGGCACCGGAGACAAGTGTTCACATTTCGCAGCACTACCTCATGCATTCTAACTGCAGTTTTTAAAACATCAGTGGATGTTTTTGTTTTCAGAGTTGCTTTATAATATGCTAAAAAGTTACAGGCCACATACAAAGATGAGGATACCGACAAAAAACTTAAAAGCAAGGAGTTGCTGAGGAACATCAACGTCATAACGTCAAATCCAGTGGCCATCAGAATGTGGTGAACAGGCAGGTGCCATACAGAAGACAGAACTTGTATTTATGGGATGAAGTATCCAGATCACAGGGAATGGTGGGGAAACAAATATTAAAACCCAGCTCATGGCAGTGCAATAAAACTTAAGGGGTCATAAAGTCACAGCACACCCCTGCCTTCAGAGCTCGTTTCTGAAGGGGCCTCAGGCCAGCTCTTCTCTTTGAAGATTGGCTTCAAGATGCGGACAAAATGATCGCTGCCCGGACAAAAAACCTTTGACTTCCCGTAAGTATTTTAAGCTGCTCCAGTTCCTGATAGTTAAGATACAAGGGGAAGGCGCCCAAACACACTGACAGCACACAGAGCAGGTAGCCTGGGAAGACCCACGCGTGCACATCAGTCGCACACGCGAAAGCATGAGAGACAACCCCAAGGGCTACGGTAACTCTCACGGTACCGAGCTAGCTGTTCAACACCTAAGCGTCTGCCTTTGCCAACGGAGAA
>NW_009186763.1:0-11854 GCF_000690835.1 Fulmarus glacialis
CGGGCGCCGGCTCGGCAGCGCTGGGCTCTGAGGGACGCGGCTTCGTTCACAGCACGCTTACGTTTCGGTGATGGTTCTGGAAGGGCGGTTTTAGTTTGATTCCAGGCAGGCCGCAGCCTGGCAGGTGCCTGGCTGTGTAACCAGCACGGGGGTCACACTGCAGTATGCAACGCCAGAATTTGTCATACGGGAAACAAGTTCCTTAGACTGATTCATCAAGTGTTGGCTGCTGGGCTGGGTTCTGTCGTTGCATGTTCGGTATGACCAAAATACGACAGGTAAAATAGCACTCTGAGTTTATACGGCTGACATTTGAAACCAAGAAGACTTAGATTCGGTACATCTAGTGCTTCTGCGTCCTTGGCATCCTTTGGCAGTCTCATCCTGGGATGAGATTCTGGTTAGATTCAGCTTTGAGGCTGCAAAGGAGAGGTCTGGTGTAGTCTTTACACCGTGTGGCCCTAGATAGCCCAGGCGACACACTCCCCTTTATGGAGATACTCCTCCCGTTCAGAATGGTGCTCCCTCCATGCTGTCCAGGTACTCCCTGCCCAAACAAAATAAAATTGCTGATACTTTCCTTACCTTAAAGTGCTTCATGGCATACCCCGGGAAAACATTTACTCAAAATGCTGGTTTTTTGCATATCATATATCATACGTGATGTTATCAGCTGGTAAGATCAAGTCCCATATAGACAGCTGTTAGATGCAGCTAGCCACAGTGTACTATGTATTTCAATATTAACAAGCAGACTGCCCATAAAAGACAAAGAACATGGAGTTCATGCTGACATGCTATTTTTGACTCCTGCCTTGAGACCAAAGAATTCCTGTACGCTGCATATGGACTGTAAAATCACTGCATGGCTTGGAACATCCTGTCAGGAGACCATATGTGTTACAGCATTTAATACGAGTTTGTTTTTCTCTCCATATGCTTGTGTAACTGCTGCTAAGGTTGCTAAAAGCTTTGCGTATGTGCAGGAAACCAGAATACCTGATGATCTCACTTGACAATTCTCTGCCCTTTTATTTTTGGTCATTTAAAACCACTTTTTCATGGGTGACCTTGGTAAGCAGATTGGAAAGCACATGATCTAGCCGCTGCCCCTGAAAACTTCGCATGCCATGCAAAAAACGAGTATGCAGTTATGCAATCCCATATTTGTGTAAAAACAACTGATATAAAGGCATCTTCCTATTCATTCCAGTTAATAATTTATTCCTGTGGTTAACACTGGCTGTTGTCTCAGTGTTTGTAATGATTTTTAGCCATTGTTAATCAACATTGCAACAATGCTTAATATACAAAGAATGGATCGCAGTAACCAAACAGATTCTGCGATAATGAGTTTTATCCTATAGCCTCTTGATTTGCTATTACAGCTCTCAATTACTTTGGCATCCATGCAGCATTTCAGAAATGAAAGGAACATTAAATGCTGTGCATATTGAGCAGTGAGTTGTAGAACAAGAACTATAGATTTGATCGGCTCATCACTGCAAAATGGCATAAAATACCTTTAGGAAGTCCTCTGTGTGCATTTACAATACAATTCAGAGAGGGCAATTTTTTGATTACCCCTCAGGCTGGGGACTGCACAGTGATACATGGGCAAGGCACTGCTGAAACAGAGACAGTAGCTGCCTTGGCCTCAACAACGAGTTAGTTCTGTCAAGGATGATTTGTTTTACATCTTGTTGTGAGCTGCATTTTGAGGCTTCCCAGGCCACAGGTAGGAGCTCATGGGCTGTGTTTGAGAGATCTGTGCTGTGGTGGATAGGAGCACGCAGCTCTGGCTTTTCTTCCCAGCTTGGAGACTTGCTGTGTGATCATTCCCAAGTTCCTGTCTTTCTGCCTGGATTCTCCCATTTGTAAAATGAGGCTAGTCCATGCTTACCCACCCCATGGCAATCTCTCAAGGTGTAGTTTACTGATATTTTTAATCACTGTTTTGTTATTCTTCATGAGTTCTCTGCCCAGCCATCGCTAGAGACTAAGCTCAGGAGGGGAACTGTTGCCCTTGGCCCGAAATGCTAAATTTGAGGTTGCCCTTGTTGCTACCTGAGGGCAATAACACGCATCTGTGGAGCAACTGCAGAATGGGGCTGGGTTTGATTTGGGCAGTATTCACCAAGATCATGTGGTAGTTTCAGAACTTGCCACTCAGGAGGTTTCGTATTAAAATGACTCATTTTTAATTTGGATAATTTGAACACTCCTCTTTGTGCTTAATGACCTGAATCAATCAATTGAATACTTTGTGCTGTATATCAGCTATTGAAAACATGGGGTTTTGGTTTGGGTTTTTTTTTGTTAAGATATTGGATTGCTCCTATTCCCACTGAAGTCCATAGGAGTTTTACCAGTTGACTTTAATTAATTCTCAAAATCAGTGTTGGTATTGATGGATGAAATTGAAGAAGCCAGGTGTGAAAACGCAGTATTTGCTTGCACACAACGCAACATTAAGGCAGAAAAAAACTACATTTATAAAATGTCAACTGATAGTTGCAAATACTCTGCAGCTCAAAAAGACAGTTTTATATCCCTCAAGCTGAGCTCCTTGAATGTGCAACATCCAGATTTTTTTACTCTTTCTGCATAGGTTAGAATTTGTTAGCATACGCGGGACAGAGAGAATGTGGGCACATTGCTTAGAAATGTAATTAAATCGCATTTGATCAAATGACCAACGTTTGACTCAGTGTCTGGAACTCCATCCTCAAGTGCAGTTTGGGTCAACAGCGAGGAGTTTAATGCTCTAAGCTTTAATAGCCAAAGGACATACTGCTCCTACCCAAGCCAACTGTGAACACCATCCATAAAAAGGGATTAAATACAAAGCTATAACTCTTTGTAGGCTTTGCTTTCTCATTACACGTCTGATTGCAAAACCCTTCTGTTCCTCATTTGTCTTCTAAGTATTTTATTTCCCTTACTGGCAGAGATACTGAGAACAGATTATTATTATGAGAACAAAAGAAAGAAGATGTGTGTGTGCATGTACACAGCATATACACACAAACCCACAGATGCGAGCAAGGTAACGCCTGCCTTTCAATGGACAGAATCCACGCTAGGCAGTGTGGAAGTGATGTGCTGGCATGGAGATTGCTCATTCACACAGCTTTTACTATTCTACACGAACAATAGAAAACAATATATTAAGCCTTTGGAAAGATGCAAGAAGAATAGTTTTACAACACAGTCAAAACCAAACAGGCATCTTCTAATTTAAGATGATTTGTCAAGGAACATAAGCCTACCGACACGTTTTGATATTAAAGAAGCATTTAATGCAAGGAACCCGAGGAGCCAGCCTAGTGCAGGCAATATCACGTGCTATATCGAGAATACCGTCAGAGGGTTCGATAAGCAGAAATCCCTCTAGACGTGCTGGAATGACTCAGATGTGGAATGAAATGTACTGCTGCAGCACTGAAGCCCTAATTTCTCCTGGTAATGGAACCGTGCGAGTCCCTCATATCCTTTAATCCTGTTGTGATGAAGCACCTCCTCCTGCTTCAGCAACACCCTCTGCTGCCCGTTCCTGGGCTCCGTGTCCTATGTCACAGCAAATATTTGTACAAAACACTAGGGCACCCTGCAGACAGTGTAAATCAGCAGAGCTCAACCGTAGCCTTGCATATGATATCCAGGATTCCCATATAGATGGCATGCCGCTAAATGCTTTTCCTGTCCTTCTTGTGCTCGTTTTATACACAGGCAGGATGTAAACGTCACAGTTCTACAGCAATCGGGTAACTCCCTCACTTCTTTTGCTTCACAACTTGCTACCATAGAAATTCTGTCGCAAGGGCCCTAAAGAGACCATATGGGCAGTAAACATTCCTTGCGTGTCGCATGTACAGAAAGAACATGTTTTCTTATCGGCTCACATAACAGCAGATCATGCAGAAATGATTTTTAAAAAATTACTACTATTTTCCCTGCAGTAACAGCAGTACAACAATAAGTAACAACTTTGAATGGTTTCTGTCTATTTTACAGCACAAGGATCTTTTCCCTTTTTTGGTCACAAGAAAAATAATAAAGGAATTAAAATGTACATTTCTTTTCAGAAAGTGTTGTATTGATTTTATGTAACATCTGAATGCTTTGTGTTGTAGATTACATATAACCATATAATTTGTCTGCAACAAGAAATAGACCAAAAGACTTGCTCAGTGAATTGTACAAATGAGCCTTTCCTCATCAGTGATCCAAGGCATAATAAAATACCCTGCTTTTCTAGTTCCCTCTGGGAGGTGAAAAAGCTCACTTACAGAAGCAACGTATATTCCACTGAAAGAAAAGGTGATTAATCATAGATTGAGCCCATACTGAAAAGGAAAAATTCAGTTTGGATCCATGCCTTTGTTCCAGGATCATTCAGTCCAATCTCTGGGAGAGAACAGGGTTTTTTTTGATTAACAACCACAAAAATTTACTTTTATGGAACGAAGCTAGCAGCAGCCAATGCTGCCATTACTCCACCCCTATTGAAGGACAAGGAGCTAATAAACAGGTTGTTCGGATATTTTCTAATAGCTGAAAATAGAAGGCATAGCCAATAAAAGCAAGCTGTAACTTGAAAAATTCTTCCCCAAAGTAATCAGGTCTTGCAGCAAAAGAGAATAGACGCTGGTCTAGAAACAGAGAGATTGCAAATTTATTGTGTCTGAAACCTTTCTGACTGAGCAATGAGGTACATAACATTGCCAGCTCTCACAAGCCCTCATATATGCTTTTCATAAAACACATATCTGGGAACCAAGCAATCTTTCAGGAAGGACAAAAGAGGAAGCAAAAAAGCAGAAGTTACACAAGTCCATGTAGACAACCTAGCGGGCTCTCTTCTGCAGGGACAGGGACCATGGAAACGCAGACCATGCGTAGTGTGAGGCCCCCGGAGAAACCTGACCCAAATTAGCAGCTCTTGGATAGTTATGTCCTTTGCATAACTGCCCCAGTACTAGCAGGCAGCTGGTTTCCAGTCAAATCCAGTGTCGTCATGAAATATGCAAGGAACGACATTTTCTGCTGAGGGAATATGCAAATTTTCAGTTTATATAGAGAAGTATGGCATTTAAAGAAGGCCAAAGTTGCCATGCTCCTCCATCCACTGATTTTGTGCCTTTTCTTTCACGTTCTCTGGGCAAAGTCAAGAAGAAAGGCATGTGATCATTTCCCTCCCCAAAGCTGAGGGGGGCTTTGGCCCCAGAACTGCTGTCTGCCACCATGGGGTATCATCAAGCATCTCTCTCGGTAACAGCAAGTGCCACAGTGGTCTGGGGACATTGCAGAGCTGGACTTCAGAGGGGCTCATAGCCTCAGACAAAACTTTCTCTAGGTGCAATAAATGGAAACTTGAGGGAAGTTTCAGATTGCTTCCCTTTCTGTTGGCTGTTCCGCCCTGCAGAAAGGGCTGTAATGGAGCAACAGTACTGTAGACCATTAAATTCTTTCATAGCCTAACTCTGGTGGAAGTTCAGGATGAAAAGCTTTTTACGAGTCCCAAGTGAGTTAGGTGCCTGCCTTCTATTGGTGTCCACGTGGGCTCAGTGTCTGATGTGCTTCAGCATCTTTGGCATTCCCACTGTCCGTACGTGCCTCTAGACCTTTGCAAATCCATCTCTAAACTCTTATTGACCTACATCACAAGATTAAATCCTAAGTTTTAAAAAACGGCATTTTCAGACACTTAGTTATTTTGCCAAAATCAAAAAGTATCATCTTCTGTGTATCAGTTATGATTTATGACTCAACCTGACATAGCTCAAAATGCTTAAACAGATGTGGCACTTTACAAAGTGATGCAGCAACGAAAGAGTGACAGCCAAAAAGGCACAACTGCATCAACAGTCCAAGGCTCAGGTACAAACTCTAGGTGTTGTACAGAATTTTTATTTTTGCAGAGTTTTCTAAGTTCTGTTGGAAATAACTATAAATTGGGAGCTATACTTATTTGATGTTTAATTCATAAGCAATAGTATCTGTAGGAGTACGTATGTTTAAAGTGGTTTCTATCCTTGGCTCTTCCCTGGCCTCCCCCTTGGCTGCAGCATTTTCAGTGGGGGCCAGATGGGTCAGAAGCTTTGGCTGTTGCAGGCAGGAAGGAGCAAAGCTCAGGAGCAACGGGGTTTTCCCTGGCAGCGACCCACCACAAGCCCTGAGAAGGTCGTACCTGGGAAGTGATGGTCTGATCATCTCCCACAGCCCCAGTGGCCAAGCAAGGGGGAGGTCAGGTAAGGAGGTCTTGAACTAACTACAGCTAATATATGTCAAAATTAACAGCCTGAATTACACACAGAGGTAACTGGGAGGTCACTGGAGATCACACAGCCTTGCTATTTCTGGATGCCCTTGGGGCGTGCTGCAGTAACCTGAGCTAGATTGAGCAGAGCCTGGTTCACTGTATCAACATCTGGGTCAGGAGCAGAAGGAAATTCCCTCTGAGCAAGCATCAGCAGTGAAAAAAGCATTGCTTCTCCTGGTGCTTTGGCTATTCATCAGCTGCTGCGGTGCCGTTTCTAAACTCTGACCCTGTTTTATGGAACCCAGGCAATGCTCCATGAAATATCCACCATTTATCCCTTCACTGAGAATAGCTTCTCAGGGGCCCTCAGTTCTTTACTACCCCCAAATGCTCTCATGTGGGGAGCAGAGAAAGTGGCCTTGCAGGGTCACTCCAAGCCCAAGGCAGGCCTTGAGGTGCTCCAGGATGGGTTGCCTCTGGACTGCACTGGAGGAGATGGTTGGCCTGTTGGGATAACGCAAATCTTGTAGCCACGCTGAACTTTCATGCATGCAACTCCACTAGGGTGCAACCACTTCTGTCAGCAGAGTCTCAGGCAGGTTGTGGAGATGCCCAACAACGCGTAGCCTGCTACTGTATGGATATTTTCTGTATCTGATGAGGCAGAGCTAAAGGGATGGATCTGGGTCAAGTGTTAGTGCTTTTTTTCCCCTGTTCTTTATGCAACATGTGTACAGTGTTTTGGTCTCTGGTGGATCTAAATCCAGGTTTCACCTCAGAGTCTTTGCCTCAAATCTAGTTCAGTAACACCTAAGAGCTGTTACCATACAAATAGCTGCCATGTGAGCTGTATCCAATGGTATCTTTATTAGCCTCACTTCTAGCTTGCTGCAGATGGGAAACTGGCTTATCCACAGCCCTGTCCTCACAAGAAAGCACCCATGGTTAGCCTTCTCCCACTCTATGCCTCTTCATCCAAGCGTACAGCATTGCCAGCTTTCTTCCCTGGAAGGTCTGAGAGAAGATTTCCTGAATATCTCAACCAAAGATCCTGTCTATGAAGCCAAATGTTGTCTGCATCTATACTTCATGTTGCATGACTCCATCTCCTGGCAACCAGGGGTAAATAAAGCCAACTGCTGTTCGGGAGTCTCAGGATCACTCTTGGCCTTTTCCTGTTGCACGGAGCATGTGTGTCCCCTGGCTGTGCCGGTGACATCCTGGGGATGTAAATGGGAGCTCAGCACAGGGCTTGGATGCCTCCAGTGTGAGACCCTGCTATGGTCAGGCCAGCTTGACAGGGCTAAACCTCTCTCTATTGCAACTGCTGTACACAAATTAGGGGTGCTTGCCCCATACCTGCATGGATCTCACCTCTGATGCTTTAAGGAAGGTTGAGTCCAGCCAGTGGTGAAGGGGTAGCCTGGATGTTAAAGGTTTGGATTCAATTCCCTTGTAATGAGACCACCATGTATTAAAGGTGCTTGTGACATGCAAGGCAGGAGCTTGGAGTACGTAGTCTAAGTTCAGCATTTAGTCTCTCCTTGCCCCTGTTTCCATCAGCAAAATGGGGAGACAGTCCTTCCCTACTTCACAGCACTCTAATGTTGTACCAATGCAAGACATAAAAACACCCAGAAGTTCTTTTTCTATCTTCTCAAATAAAGATTTTATTCATTTTGGACAAGAACATCTTATAAGACTTTAAAATACAAGTAATAGAAACAAATATTGATAATCATGAAAATAGAGAAGCTATAGAGAAGTGGTAAGTCATGCAGCAGCTCACTACAACAATGTGGAAGGCTCCTAGAAATGAAAAAATTTCTCCTTCACAGTGATGACTCTTGCCCTTTAAAAAACAGCCAGATGAGACTCTTTCTTCCCACAGGGCTCTCCTGCAGTGACAGCTACATTAACCTTTGCCGACAAGCACTTCTCTTTGCTTGTGAAATCAGCTTAGTGAGTGCAAAATTCTTCCAGACTTTAAAATGGTTATTATCAAATGGAGATACGCGCCATGCAAAACAAAACAACCTTGTGCCTTGCAATTACTCGTGGGTTGTTAGCGCTGCTCTGAGATCACTGGATGGGCTGATACAGGATGATGTCTGGGCATCTGTCTGCTTTGGCTAATACTGCAGAATAGATCCGAGTGTAGGAAAGGACACTGGGTTTTTTGCTGCATTTCTCTTGCTGGGCATTTTTCCGTGCTTATCACCACATTGTCTGCACAATGAGCAACACAGCAGAGGAGCAGTAATATATGCTTGGATTATTTGTCTGTTGCTATTAGAGCAATGCTTCAAAATTGCAGATAAAGCCAGCGTGCTCCCTCCTGCGCGTAGGCACGCATGCACGCGAACGCACGCTCCCTTCCTGTCATCCTATTTTCCCCTATTAATTTCACATCCTTCTTGCTTATATGTCTGAGCTGTCCTTTATATGCAAGAAACTCCTCCTGTGCAAAGGGAATTCTTCTGGGCTTGGGCAAAAGGAGGCTCCGCCAGCCTCCTCCCGCCCTGTCACAACACCAAGCCTTTGAAACTGGGTCACACGAGCTCTGCCACCTTGGCACAGTCGAGCTTTTAGATCACCTAGGGCCATTTCAAAGACTTTGTAGCCCCATGGATTGAATTTAAACGGTGCGGCAGATACAATTTTGATACAGTCGGTAATTCTATAATATTTCTATGACATTTATAATTGCTGGACAGAAAACTCCAGGACTAGAATCTTGGCACAAAATGCAAGTCAGGCTCCCAATCTACTCCACCCCTGTCAAATATCTGTCATGTCCAGGAGACTAGGTCTCAACAAGGTATAGGAATCCAGTACATCACTGAAAATATAAAAATGCTTAGGACAGAATAGAACAGAAGAAAAAAAAAAGCATAAAAAATGCTTGAAATTACCTTTTTTGATAATTGGCTAATTTTGCAGTGTAAGCATCTATGAGCCAACACAGGCGGGACGCAGGAACAACCACAAAACCACGGATGAAATGCAAAGATCCCTGAAGCAGCACCCGGGCAGAGGCACACAAGTGGGAATGCAGGCGCCGCGGAGCTCGGTCCCTGCTAGAGGATCGCCAAACCTGCTGTTTTCACCGTATATCAGGGATTCACGCAGGCGTAGTTTACCACTGTGGTTTGATCTTTCCCACAGCAGGGCAGGAATCTCAAGCATTTTTGATAGGGTGCCTCTGAGTCTATCACAGGCCTATGTTATCTGAACACAGATGTTCTACATGTCCAACACACAAGGCCAAATAACAATTAGTATGATATATGTGTTTTTCAACACCCCAGCTGCAAGTCACTTGAGCGTGTTTACAATCTTCCTCGCCAATCTTCCGTTATTTTCCCATGAAACACAATACATTCTTATACTATCTTTCCTTTAAGGCTCCACTGCCAATCCATGGCATTTATTGCAAAACTCCTACTGAGCTCAAGGATGCAAACCTGGCTTTCAAACCTGCCTTTTCACTGTATTTGGTGGGACTGGAATTGCCCGAGTCAAATAATTGATTGTTAAAACCTTAAAGTAAATTGAGTGTGAGAAAGGAGCAACCTTCTGCTGCAAAAGGAATGGGAAATTACTTAGCTGCAAGCACAGATGCAAATCAACTGAAGTTACTTTTCTAACAGCTTCCAAATGAAATTGTTCTTATTATTTGCATTATTCTAGGATGTTGTACTCGGAGTTGTCTTTGTAGAGATGCAAAGGTAACTGGCAAATCAGGCAAAGAATGCTGAATTTCTAAGAAGCTCGTTGTGTGTACCTAAGTACACATTAGTGTACAGTATTATTAGGTGAAATTTTGGCACTGAGCTGGTCTTCCATGTGATGAAATTTAATTCTATAGTACAGTTCATTAGGGAAGAGGTCCATGAATTCTTGCTGAGACTAAACTGAGTGCCTTGTGAAGTATATTTATGAAAATTTGTTTCATGGCCCTTGGAGGGAAAATGATTTTCTGTCACCTGTATACCCACATGAAGGACTGCCAACATCTTGTTTAACACAGGTATAATTCCATTATTTTGACACCAAACAAGAAAAGAAATCCAAAATATATACAGCTGTGAGAATTCAGACCCATTTTCTGTTGATCACGGAGGCACAATCTTCACCCATGTAAGTCAATGGCAGCACAGCCCCCAACTTCATTTGGGCCAGGATTTCAGTTGAGCTTGCAAGTGAGAAAGTTTAAAATAACCCCCTAAGAAAGGAAAAGACCATGGATAATACAGTCAGGGTGCATCACTCAAATGGAGTTTACAGCTGTACACCACAGACAGCTCATAAGCCAAAGCTCCTATCTCCAAAACACAGCATAGCCGTTTGGATGGTGAGCACCTTGGGACTGAAAGCAATTTGTTGGGTGCTTGTTCAGCACCCAGCACAGCTGGCCCCAGTTCCCAGGGATGGATCCCAGGGGCTACTGCAGTGCCTCCAAATATTAAACCTAATTGTGGCGTATGGGAAGGAGGTTATGAAAGTGAAGATTAAAGAAGGTTTAAACTAGGATTTAGGAAGAGTTTTTACAATGAATGTGCAGTGATGAGTAGCATTTAAATGAAATGAATGATAGGGCTGAGGTACCCCTAGAAAGCATTACAGGAACACCGGCAGTTCACGCAGGTGGGAGGCCCATGGGCTCAGGAGAAAATGCTGTAGGTGCTGCAGGGTGGTGGTGCAAGCAAGCCCAGAGCTGCCTCCCCAGCCTGACTGGCAGCTCTGCTGATCAAGCTATCAGAGATGGGATTCAGAAGTAATCTTGCTTGTCCCTAAGTCAGCAGACACTGGGAGGAGTGGGAAATAACCCTTCCCAGAGCGTTCAAGGCTGAGTTTGCAGAAGGGAGCACTGAGGAAGATAATGACTTTTTAAAAGTAATCAACAGGAACAGAGAAAAAAGCATTAATTCAACAAACAGGGTCGAGATGCAGGTCCTGCATGACTGCATGGCACATCACTCAGCTGCCGCCTTGAGCAGCCTCTCTGGCTGCGACCATCCCGTGGGTGGTGAAGGGGGCAGAGAGGCTCAGTCTGCAGCCCCAGGCTCCTCCGTGCACAGGTTCGACCAGTTGGGGTGCAGTCGGCCCCTTGCACTTTGCTGGGACCGTGGTGCTGCAGACTTTGGGTGTATCGGTACAAGCCAGCTCAGGTCTGGCTAGTATTGCTAGCTCCAGCTTGCCATTAGCCAGGCCAGAGCCAAGCTTGCTTCAGCAAGACTCAGGGATCTGCGCTGCACTGCAGCACTGCGTTATCCATCTTCTTCCCTTTTCCGTGATATCCCAGCCCCATAAGAGCCCGAATGCTGAAGATCTGGCTGCAGAGGACATGGAGCAAAGCACTGATGTGGTGCTGGTGCCAGCAGACAGCCCGACCTCTCCTTCATGAACTTGCAGGCCAAAGGCGCTGGGAGGGGCTGGCTCCCAGGGAAAATGTCACTGACGAGATTATAGACCCCCAGTTTGGGAGACTGAGGTGCTTCTTTTATTAACGGACTGTTTACAGATGAGAATCCAAATGATTGGTCTCTTCTCCCAAGTAACTAGCGATAGGACGAGAGGAAATGG
>NW_009186763.1:11930-17475 GCF_000690835.1 Fulmarus glacialis
AAGTGGCTGAGTCACCATCCCTGGAAGTATTTAAAAGACGTGTAGATGAGGCGCTTAGGGACATGGTTTAGTGGGCATGGTGGTGTTGGGTTAACGGTTGGAATTGATGATCTTAGAGGTGTTTTCCAACCTTAATGATTCTATGATTCTATGATTCTATGATTCCAGTTAATGGAGCTAACGAGACCTTAAACTTGTGCAAGTCTTTTTTTTTTTTCCTGGCATCCCTGCCTGTTCAGCAACCTAGCATTAACAACATGGCTAGCGTGGTCAGCTACAGGCTCTCAGTCTTCTTCCTAAACAGTACGCCCCTTTAATAGGAAAAGAGATCATTTAAAAGGAATATACCACTCATGTCCCTCCCGGTTACCTGTCCGTTCCATAAGATAACTATCAGCTGTTCTGCTGCCAGAGGTTCCCAAGCCTCTTGGCCCCTCTGTGCCCATCTTGCTCAGACTCCAACCAGGCTGGAGCCTGGTTTTATTCTACGCCTCATTAAGTTTTGAGCCATTTTTTTTGTTCAGCATCAACAAATAAATCTGATAATTGGCTCAGACAGCAATTACTTTGGGGATGTTTTTTATTTTATTTTGGTTGGTTTGCACCTAAATTGCTATGAATAATAAAACACTGGTTCAATTTCTCAGCTTTAACAGATGCAACTGGTTGCTATGTTTACTTCACAGTTTCAGCTACAAATAAAATTAATCAAAGCATGTAAAGCAACCATGATGTCAGAATAGTTCAGAAAAGGGTCACTAATAATCTAAACCTGTGGTCAGAATGTCTGGATTTTAAAGTCTGAAAGAGCCATGGGAGGGGGAGGCTATTTTTTTCTACACTTAAACACTTATTCACGTGTAGAAATGCTGCCAGTTTAATTTCTGCAACTCTTGTGACTTAGACTATCCACAGTTTCTAGAAACGAACTAACAAAGCCTCATCTGGGTATTTGGGAAGCAGGGTGATTATTATTCCAACCTGATCCAAAATCTAAAAGAATTTCTGATTTATCATATCAAGGTTTTCTGATGAGTAGTCATGAGGGAGATTTCAAAGGTCAGGAGAAATGAAATGCAGATTTAAATTCAAATTAATCAGAGGCAGACTCTAGACTGGCTTACACTTACATGGGTAAACATTCACCGTGGGCTATATATCACTCCAAAATGCGGAAATATAATTTTGAACTGAATTTCAGAGCAATGAAAAAATGTAAACCATAGGAAAAAAGCTGTGATTGTAGGTGAAAACCAGACAGCGGCTACTGGGGAGCAATGGGGCAGGGAAAAGAGGTGACACTGAGCTTTGAGAGTACCCGGCCAATCCATATCACACACTGGAGCAATCTGAAAGCTGCTTTAATTGATGCCGTCATTAGCCTCAAGACAGTTTTCCTCAGTCTGACCCCTAAGTTGCTCCTTTTCTGGGGTTTGCCCCTCTTGCAGGAGTGGGAAGGGATCCCTAAGGACCTGTTGCCACAGCTTTAGGGTTGGCTGTGCCGTGGCACAGGGACCATAATGCTGCCCAGATCTGAGGCTTAGGGCTTTTATATGTGAGCTGCAGAAAGTTTGGAAAGTTTTGGTCAAAAGTTTGTCAGGCAAAGCTCTGGTAGATGTGTTTGCTTTATTTAATCCATATGTTTGCCCATTAAATAATTCAGAAGATGTTATATTAAACAGACTTTAGAGAAAAGTGATGGAAGTGCATTTGCTGAAGCAAGGGCTTGTATAATGAGACATTCCATAAAAGAAGCTGGACTTTTAAAGTCAGAATGTATTAAGGGCATGAATTCATGTGTCCCATGAGAACTTATTACTTACAAACTCAAAGGACATTCAGACACCTTCAGAAAGAAGCAGCTTTCACGCTTGAGTTTAATTTTAATATCATTGCAGTTGTAAATAAATTGTTTTTATAGTTTTTTCGGTGCAAGTGAGTAAGAATTTTATCTGATCACCCAATTAGCAGTATGGGGTTTTGTAAAGAATTAGGAATTTATTAGGGATTATTTTACGCACTACTGAAGAAAAAAAAAATTGTAGTTATAAAAATCGTGCCTTTCTTTTAAGACTACAAAAAAGAGAATTTAAATTATACCAAATAAATCACTTTGAAAATAGCCGAATATATTTTTCCCTATCTATCTGTGCCATTGTTATAACATAATCAGCTTGGACACTGATAACAACCTCATCAGGTTCATGGCTGATTTCATTCTCACGCAGTAATAATCGTATTATGATCACTCTAACCACAGCGTTTCCAAGGCTGCAGTAAAATGATAATTTGCCTTAAAGTAATACATTCAGTAGTGTGTAAAAGAAAGAAATCCAAACTGGAGACTTTCCCATTAGTCCCCGATTGCAGGTGAGGGTCTTGTTCCCCAAACCTGGCTGCGGGCACAGCCGGGGCGGTGAGGGTGAGGATGAGGATGAGGGGGGTGGCGATGCAGGCGCCTCGTGCTGCCAGCACCGCATGCTAGCCTGTCCTTTAGGATTTTTTTTTCCAGAGCCTCTTTTGCAAAGTGAGCTTCAGTGTGCCTCTTCTTCTGATGCCTTGGGTAACACAGACCCTCTCCTCTCATCCTGCTCTGTTTGCCTTTTCCCCCTCATTTTCACAGAGAATTCAGCTTCCCGGTTACGGGGAAGTCCTTAGTGGTGAGTAAGCATAGTCAGCAACTTTAAAACAAGAGTCGTACTCTTAGCTCCCACTAATGAGACAAAAAAAAGGGGCTGTATAAATGATGTATAAGTGGTCACACTACTTTCACTCTTCAATTTTTCTGTAGCAGAAATAACATTTCCCCTAGTTTTCTAGAAAAAGTTTATTTTAAAAGTGCTTTTGGGCAGTTCAACATTATTCCTGCATTGGACACGAGCTATACTTGTTACAGGTGTGTGCAAAATGTGATAGGATAGAATAGAATATTTCAGTTGAAAGGGACTTACAACGATCATCTAGTCCATCTAGGCTGCCCCTATAGAGTGGACTGCTTTTGCCCAGCTCAGGGGCAGCAGGCTTTTGAATATCACCTGTCAGCCATGCCTGCTGCCAGTGAGACACTTTCCTGCAGTTCTTCAGCAAGGTTTGACCACTTGTATGTGGTAGGTGAAAGACAACGACTGATCTGAGGCCTGGATCTCATTTGATGAATTCCGCTAATGAAGTACATGTGGACAGGCAACAGCTTTCATTAGTTGTCCAGTTTTTTCCTGCAGTAACTACTATGTGTTAGGTTCATAGCCAAAGTTATGCAGGATTGTAAGACAGGGTCTGAGAATGGGAAATATTACGCTCTCTTAGGCACCCCGTTGCCCTCTCATCATAATTTTAGTATTAAATAATGATGTAATCAGTTAACATAATGTTTTTCATTAAAAAGATCTGATCTCATTTATCAACTGCAAACTAATTTCACCTTTTCCCCCCTATGAATTTAAGATTCGTTTAAGACTGATCATGCTGTGAGTGAAAGCAGGTCCTATTCTTACTTAGCCAAAGGAATATTTGTGGCGCACTTAAGCCTAAATTGCATTTCTTGCTGTATCAAGCCTTTTGCTTTTCAGTTGTCAAATGCAAATATATGAAAGTTGCAGTTCTGAGATTTTTAAACCTCTAGTGTTTTTGTTTTTAAATAAAACTATTAGCCTAATATGTAAACCACTTTAATGATGTGATCAAAAAAAGCCTCCTTACTTTGTGTTCTCTTTGTCTGGCTGCTGTAGATACAGATCTGCCATCTCTTGCCTTATACAGAAGACTCTCGGTGGGCAAGGACAATTTCCCTAAGATGAAAGCAGTAAACTTTTAGAGTCTTTTAGCACTATCACAGTAAAGAGCAGGAGCAATAACGAGTGTGTGAAGTTGTTGAAAAGTGTAGGCTTGGTACCTGCAAAGGCTTAACTCTTCTGTTTATCCCAGTATTCCCCTTGCAAAGGGAAGGGGCAGTTTAGCATAAAATATTTTTCCTCCATCAGCACACCCCAATCCTGGCTTGGACCATACTTCCAAGCCCATCTTGGTGACTAAGTAATTAATCTCTCCCATATCTACTAAATCACTG
Organism: Fulmarus glacialis; assembly: GCF_000690835.1. Lineage (NCBI taxonomy): Eukaryota > Metazoa > Chordata > Aves > Procellariiformes > Procellariidae > Fulmarus > Fulmarus glacialis. The sequence goes on from NW_009186763.1 coordinate 15,997, forward strand.
TCAGGGATGAGGCTGATAATTGGGTTCTCTTTGTGGTGCTGAGATGCAGACACCTGTTAATGAGAAAGGTGACCAAGGACACCGACCCAATTGACACCAGCTATTTAGCAGCTGTCAGGCGGTAATGACTCCCAGTCACTGCCTATCTCGCCTGGGTTTGAACCAGTAACCCAGAGACAAAGGGGTCGTATCTCATTATTGCCGGTCCCTTGAGCCACCCCATTCCCTCGCAGCAGATGTCTATTGCATTAGTGTCAAAAAGAGGTAATCATGTGTCTAAAAACCTGCACTGGAAGAAGTTTGTAAAGGCACATCTGTCTAGCACCTAAAAGCACCGTCCTGCACCCAAAAAGTGGTGGGGCAGGCTGCTGGGTGACAGGGACGTACTGCAGGCTCCCCTATGCGGGATCCTATGCTCCCCCATCCCTTCGCATCCCAGTGCCCAGTGTACTTCCAAATGGGAAAGGGGCTTCAAGTCTTTATTATATTCTTATTAAGAACACTATGTGGGGCTTTTTAAAATAGCTGGGGGACAGAGGCAGGGGCACCAAGTTATAGACAAGTTAGCTTAGCAGCTCCCACTTATCCCAAGAGAGGAATCAGCTCACCAGTGAAACTAAAATGACTAGGCTTACCTGTCTAACATATCTGGTAAGTACAAGGACTGCAAAATAATCTGCTTCTCAGAGGATACTGCTGCTGAAAATATCAGCAGCTAAACGCACTTTGGTTTTGGCTTCAATTTATTAGGAGTCCGATCCACCTAGTATTCAGCAGCAAGCACTAGCCACGCTGTATTTACAAGCCCTGAAACAGCCTGCTCCTGGGATAGAAATGGCAATAAACCATTACTTGAAGAAACTACATGTAAAAATATCCCTTGCAGCTTCCTCTCTCCCTTCCCCCAGCTTTCAACATGGCAATGCTGAGCTCTGCCTATGGAACCGAACAGCTGCTGCCCTGGTAGGGATGCTGCTTCCAGCGGGGCCAGTGCTCGATGGCGGGCAGGGTCCCCTCCCAGGCCCCACGGCAGCTTTTCCAGTCTGTCAGGCCAGGTAAGTGAAGCGAAGAACAAAAGCACGACTGTGTGCAGGAAGGGGCGGCAGCAGTGACCTGTGGCTCTCGCAGCCCAACCTTGCCTTTGCCCCGGCCCCCAGCAGTAAGCAGAGACCTTTGCTCAGGGGTTAAAGCTAAGGAAATGCCGCTGAAGTTGGTGATGAGGTGTAAGTGAGAAGAGGAGTTGGCATGTCTATGAAAGCCTCTTGTCGTGGTTTAACGTGGCAGGAAGCCAAATCCCACACAGCTGCTCGCTCACTCCCCCTCCCCGGTGGGACGGGGAGAGAATCGGAAGGGTAAGAGTGAGAAAAACTTGTGGGTTGAAATAAAGACAGTTTAATAGAACAGAAGAGGGAAAATAATAATAATAATAATGATAATGATAGAATATACAAAATGAGTGATGCACAATGCAATTGCTCA
>NW_009186763.1:17719-26918 GCF_000690835.1 Fulmarus glacialis
AAAATATCAGTGTGGTATCAACGATCTTCTCATACTAAATCCAAAACACAGCACTGGGAAGAAATTTAACTCTATCCCAGCTGAAACCAGGACACCTCTCCATATTCTTCTTCTTATTATTATTCTTATTATTATTCTTATTATTATAGTTTGTGTGACAGTTGCTTCTGTGGTCCCCAGTTGCAGGCTCCAGCCCATGCAGGGTAAAGCGCTGACTGCAGAAAGGCTTCCTCCCCTGATCAGCAAGTCTCTCAAGGACACCAGACTTGCGTCTAGGAACTATAGGAACTATCTGCTCTTGATTATCTGCAAGAGCAGCAACAGCAATCCTTCTGTACAGTAAACTGTGCAAGACATTGATGTGCCCAGCGATCGAGGGGGTAGGGAAGGGATGTGCAGCTCTTGTGCTGTCACAGATACCGCACAGACGTGGTTCTGGGAGCGGCCAGCAGCAGAGTGGCCCGAGGGGATGAGCAAACACCAAGCGGCTGAAGGGGCTGTCCCATGCCTGGGAGGATCAGGAGAGGCCCTGATCACTGCTCTCTGCTCCCCAGGCACCGGGCTGGCTCCTGGGGGATATTTTCCTGGCTCCCTGTGATGAGTTTGACCTAACCTAGACCCCTGCCCTAAACTGCCTGCTGGGGGAACTTCCCCCTCTTTTTTTTTCATCCCTCTCTTTCTTTTCATTACTTACACAGGGTTTGCACGGAAATGTGCTTCCCAGTTCAAGTAGCATGAAAACTTCCTTTCCCACAGCCTCTCTCCTTCACTGTCCTCTGCAGGTCCCTCAACTGCAAACAAAACAGAAGTACCATGTACAGCAGTAACTACTGTTTTTCTTGACACAGAGAAATTAATTGCTTGGGACTGTTTCTGTAATCAAATATCCAAAGATAGACTTATTAAAATAAGCACTATTAAAATAAAGCTTTGGAAGCTTTATGGACAGCCTGGATCCAATCTTTTGCTGGTGGCAATGCGTGCTACTCCCTTGTTGGCACTACACCATTTGCCACCACCCTGCCATATCTTCTACTCTTGAGCCCCCGGTGGAAGGCCAGCCCAGGTCAGTAGCAGACCAGTTACATCCGTCAGCAGAGAGCAGAAGTCCACAGGGCCCAGCTGGAAGCACCGGGAGGGTTGTTCAAGCCACTGCACATTTTAACAGGCAGGTGACCAGGCTGGTCCTCACGGGCAATGCAGTTGGTGGCCCCAGCAATAAGGCTGACCTAAAGAACATGGGGTTAAACTGCAGGGAGCACATGGGCATAATAAATTTGCTTTGATTCGCTCTGTTCAGCTGGAACTTCAGTTTCCGGGGTTGTCAATTCTGGAAACTTTCCTGAGCATTATATTCACTTCTAATGAAGGCAAAGCAGGGAGTACGGCAAATAAGCTCAAATGTGCAAGCAGGACTGATCAATTAAGCCTGGTACATCCCGCATGCTATCAAAATCAATGTACATCATGGTTTAAAGTAGTATCTGCAGAGCAAAACTCGCGTTGTACCCAAAATGTGAATCCCCAAGTTTGTCTGCTCTGGAAACAAAGGGAAGAGACTAAAAATAAGATCATAAAGATGGGGATCTTTGCTGCTCTGGCTGCTCAGTACTAGAACGGTTCCTGGGTCTGACAGATATCTCCACGCCGTTAAAAACGATCAGAGCCCTAAGGCAATTAATTCCTCACTTTCAGAGTTTTACTTCTGTGGCAACGAGGATTGCCAGGGACAATAATGTGGGTTGGCGAGAGGGGCAGGGTTCGGAGCAGAGGTAAACAACCGCCTGGCAGAGAATGAGCGATGAATACAAAGGCACGGCAACATGCTAGCTGGAGGGAAAAACCCAAGCCAGACCGGCGCTGCTGCGACCCACTGAGCTGGGGGGGAAGGCAACGCCAAGTGGCATCACGCCGGTGACAGGGGCGCAGGAAATTTAATGACAGGCAGCACCACACTGGGGAAGGGGTCGAGCCTCGCCATGGCGGTCCGATTACCCCGCCGCCACCTGGGCTTCCCCCGGGCTCCGGTGCGGAGAGCGTGGCGTCCTGCCTCCGCTTTGTGTTCAGATGGCGTCCCCGTTGGTAACGGTGTCCCTGTCCGGCAGCGGTGGTAGACGTGGGCAGAATGCAGACAGGCAGCAGAGTCACCTGCCGCCAGGACCTGCTGTGGCCACCCAGGCCAGGGAGGGGATTTCGGCCGAGGCAGTGGGTGTATTGACTGAGAGGAGTGCCGGTTAGGACGTCTGAAATGACACCACCTTCCCACTCGGTTCAAATTTGCACGTGCACATCACGCGGTCCCCAGCCCCAGCCACGCGGCTGGCAAGGTGTCAGTGTTCGCAAGGCGACCCTTCCCCAGCACCCAGCCCGAAATATCAGACCCAGCGAGGGTCACCAGTCCAAACTAAGGGAAGCACGAGTAGAAAAGGAATCTGCAGACTCCAGGGGATTTCTTATTTTCACATGCGCAAGAAGAGACGAGCTGGAAGCACTACGTTTTTATTTGAATTGGAAGCCTGATTTCCCAGAGGGCTTTCCCTCATTCAGTTCAGTGTGATGATGAGGGCCCTTTGGAAAAATGTGAGTCTGGCTTCGATCCAAAACATCCTCAGAATTCAGGGATCTCTGATGCACCAGCACCATGAACAGCTTATCCCCAGCTTTTGCTTTGGACTTAATTGTTTTGAAAGGCAATTGTTATCAGGAACAGAAAGTGAGCCATAGCCTGAAAACCTGTGGCAGCAATCCCGGGTCTTCCACAACATCTCATAGAATGACTGCTGGGGAAGGACACTTTGTCCCTTTTTCCAATCTGGGTCCAATTTTGTTTTGTTTCAAATACCAGACAAGGCAGAGGTAAGGGGTAATGTGTCCGATTGCAAGGAAATCCCCGTGGTTGGCGTATCACACCCACATCTTGTAATACTATTGTAGTTCTTTATTGGAAAGACTGATGATGGTTTTTGCATAAGAAAAAAATTTGTGGAGTTTTTGTTTTTGCATAGGATGTAGTAAAACTGGATGTTGTCACTTATGCCACTGTTCCTTTAACTTGCGCTGCTTGACACTATGAATTATTCAGATATCTCTATGATACATAGAAGTGGTGTCAGCATTTTAGGGCATGACTCTCCTTTCTCATCTGCTATAAAATCCCAGTGGCTTCAGTGAGCTATAAAAGGCAAAATTAGGTCCTCAGCAGCGTTGTGGTCTTGCAAGCAAAAAATACACTTTACCACTGAGTGAAGGGTACCAACAGGCCTAGCTTATAGTATAAAACTGGGTATTTGTATGTCCCTGGTCCATCAATACAACTGAGAGGTCATTTATTCATTTGGAAATGAGAAAAAAGAGTGTAAAGATGACAGGGGATAGTGTAACATCGTCTATTTTCTCTATTGCAGAATGCTCAGGTTTCATTGACCTCGTGCTGCTAATACCAATGGCCTCATCTGCTCGAATAGTGAGGTGTCTGTTCTGTAGCCACCAGTGCCAAGCTCAGCGCCTGGCCCAAGCATGGAGCTGTGCCAGGGAAAAGGAGGATGTACGTGGAGCGGAGCGGCAGCAGGGGAGCCCAGAAGAGCCCGGTGGGCTGCTGCATCCCCCAGGGCACGGGCTGCTCGGGGGCAACCTGCCAAGCTCGGAGGCTGATCAGGCTACAACCACTTACCATGAAACTGAACGCTCCCTGGGAACACCGCTGATATTTTTCCATTCTTGTGTTAGTTTTTCTCCTGTTTTTAAATCAACGATGACAAAGATCGTTCAGTTGAAATTGGTCTAAATCCATTGTCACACATGGAACAGCACTCTGCCTCACCCAAAACATCTGCAAAGGGTTGTTGGAGTTGTAAGGAAAATGCAGAGGCAGTGAGAGAAAAAAAAAAAAGCATGTAATATGAATATACTCTCAGCAAAGCCAGTGTTTAAATCACCAGTGGCTTAAATGGTGCACATCTAAATCCCAGGAGTTTCCTGGGCCTTGTGCAGCGGGTGGGTGCTGTGCACCCAGGAAAGACATAAATAAAACCTGGAAGTGGTGCTTTTGTCTTGCGAAACAACCTCCTGCAAGTACCTCCAGGCTGCAGGGACCCAGCTGTGCCCCCCGATACAAGGATACCCCTTCTGTGAGCTCTGTATGTAACTCAGGGCTGAACTTGGCCTCCAGGATGTACCCTCATGTCACAGTAACTGAGGGGTGCAGTTTAGTGATGCCAAGACGGATGTAAAATCTTACCTTCCATTTCTTCCAGCTATTTATTGCATCACCTGTGTTTATAAAGGAGTATTTACAAAAGGCAAAGACCTATCAAGCTATCTCTGGCCTTCTTCCCGTGTTAGATAGGATGGTAAATATTTTTGGAAGGGATGTAAACCTTAACGCTTCTGGGAAGAAGCCAAGCGGTACCAGATGGCAGAGAGAAGGAAACTCACCCTATGGGCAGGTTTTTCATAGTATTCTCATAAGCATCTGGTATTTGCCACTGGCAGAGACAATACAGGGGCCAGTGCTCTGATCCAGTCTGCCTGCCTCCCTATTCCTGCTACTGGCTGATTTCTTACCTACTCCAAAGAAGTTTCATCAATTTTTTATTTCTGGATTCAAGGTCTCAGTGGCACTCCTCTTTGGGTAGATGATGGTGGAGGAGGTGACCCAACTCACCAGACCATAGCCTCAGCTCACAGGCACGTGGCGATCCTGGTGATTTAAACGTTGTAAGAGGAGTTTGGGGATTTTTCTCAATACTTGAAAAAAATCGCTCTGATATTGTATGCAGCCTTCTGATTGCACAATGAATTTGGATCCCCACCACAGTGAAATTTTTGCTCTACCTATTATGTAAGAGTTTGGGAGGTGTCAATCACCTACAGCTCCCAGCTAGGACCAGCATATGCCTATTGCTTCTTAGGATTTAGCTTCTAGTCCTTTACCAGCATACAGGTTAGGAATGAGGAAAAAAACCTTCATTTTGTGGCAAGAAATGGTTAGAAACTTCCATGAAAATTAAGCTTTGGTGAACACTGTGCATGAGGGGATTTTAATGGTTTTTTTCTACTTGACTTAAACATACCATGTATGCTTACTCCGTAGCTGCCACTAAGACAAAAGATCTGACTTGGTATTGCTCCGACAGGCCTGTAAGGGTGCCTGCATGGAGCAGATCTGGACCCAACATGTGAATGCGAACCTCTTGGGTGAATGCAGGACACTTTGAAATGGGACTGGAAAATAGCTATAGTTTAAGGCACACCTTGAGCACACACCCCTCCCATGCCTTCCTTCAAGGACCAGCTCTCCATCTCCCCTGCTCTCCAGTTTGGATGCTGCTCTTTGTAGCACTGTTTAGAGGCTACTGCTTATACCTTTTGGAGGACCTGTTTTTCTGGCATGGCAAAGAGTTTGCTGGTCACAGCCATAGTTCTTCTCTGAATATCCTGAAGGCTTTCAAACAAATGGGTGCATTTTAGAATTTTACTAGCAGGGCACAAAATAAAAAAGCTTTGTGGACACAAGATGAAACCTTCCACTAAAACATACTACTTTCATAAGGAGAGTGAATGAACTGGATGGCGCAGTTATATTGCCAGAAGCCAGCATTAAGGAGTGCTGCATAATCTTCTAAGAGACTGCTTTTTCCTCATAGCTCAGCCGATGGGCAAATGGAGGAATAAAGGCTTTTCACAGGAAGGTTCAGCTGATCTGGGAAAAGAAGGAAGAACGACGCATGACAGTTCTTCAGGTAGCTGCTACCTGGAAAAATGTTCTGGCTGAAAATACTGCTTAATCAGGCTAGAAGCGAGGTACCCATCTTGATAGCAGAGATTAGGAGCATTACACATTTTTTGTTATCGCACCGCTTTGTTGCACAAAACAGAGCTCCCACTGTCATAATCTGGATGGTGTATTTCAAAACATTAATCAAGGATTAGTCCTTGGCTCTGATTTATGAGAAAATACCAATGCTGCAGAAGATTTATAACCCATGTAAATGATTCATGGAGTACATGTTTTACAAGATGGGTCCTCAGCGCACGTAAACTGGAGCATGGCCTTGATATACACGCAGCGGTGTGTACTTCCTAGGCTGCCTTGGAAAAGCAAGGTCCTGGGAGAGTCCCACTGGGATTCCTCCTGCCCCTCCGCCCACTCCCACACCTGATGAGTGGCTGGGGAGAGCCACCCCTCTCGGGGGGAGAAGACGTGAGCTGTGGTGGTGTCTTCTGTAATACTAATGTAGCCCTGTAGAGGGAATGCTTTGGTAAGACTTCAATGAGGCTGTATATCGCTGTGTTGCATCAGGGACCAAATTCATTCTTTGTGTCACCTGCTGAGTTCAGGAGTTAACATCATGAGCAATTTTACCCAGTAGGTTGTTTTTTTTCTTATCATGCTATAATTCTCTTTAAAATGTTATTCCTGACTGAAGAGGGTGGAAGTGTCCATTTGATTCAATGCTGGGGATAGGCTTTGATGCTTTCTTACACGGGCATCAAAAGCTTAAGATGACATGCATATTAAACGTGCTTTTCACTGGCAGCTTGCAGAAAGCCCCATGGCCAGATGTAACAAAAGGGAATCTGTAACGAGTTGTTTACCAACTTCTCCTACGCTTCATCTTAACTCAGCACGGGGAAATCATAACGCCTTCTGAACAACACAGGGAAATGGGGTTTGTTAACTAAAATCACAAACCCATCAAAAATACTCTGACGTTATGTATTATTTGTGTTGATTAAAAATCTGCTTGCAACACTGGCTTTGCCATTGATCATAAAACTGTGCCTGACCTAGTCCTTTCCTCCAAGGTATCAAAGCACTTAAAAACCTACCTCATCCCAGCCCTCAGGTCCACATAGATCATCTGGGCCATAGCCACTTTCTGATACCTCCAAGCTTCGCCCCTCTGCTCTAGCACTGCTGCCTTGCCTTTCCAAGATGAAGGGATTTTCCTCTACTGCAATGCAAGGTCTGCCTTGAAGGGAAGACGAGGGAGCAGAACAGGCGACGATGCATGGTGTCCACTCGATTCAGGTCTCGCTCACTCAAACCCACTGACCCCATCCTGCTCTCTTCGTTGTTAATGGAGGAGTCTTTCACTGGAACCGGGACCAGACACCATCTGGACACCTGGCAGCTTCAATGCCACTTCCAGAGCATACAGGCCTCCAGATGCCCAAGCACAGCAGGTCGCCATGCCTCAATGGCCACCTGGGCACCAGAACGACAGCAAACCCCTTGTGGATGGTGGCAGGGTGGATCTGTGCCATTAACATTTCCAAAAGCACAGACATACCCACCGAGTACTGAAAGCAAGTCTTACTCATCACAGGGACTTCCTCTGTAGATATTAATAATCTCCTCGCTTCCTCTGAGGAGCCCCCCTGTCTGCTGGGCTCAGTCTCTGCAGAAGCATCAATAAAGCTCAGACTTTGAAAGGCTTCACCTAGAAAAAACAGCTTTTCTGGGGAAAAAGATGAAGCAAACATCAGTGAGGCCCAACAATACACTGCCCAGGCTGGGCACCGCCATGGCGTAGCTGCACCTGTGTTTGTGGTGCAGCCGCTGGAGGCATCTCCTCCCCTGTTGACTTTGGCCAGCAAGGAACGATCGCTCTGCAGGGTCTCCCTGCTCTGCTCCTCCTTCCCCCAGCCACCCGCCAGGGACCTGCTAGTCAGATCACTGCTTGGGAGGATCCGGGAGAAGCACTTTCCGCTTCCTGTGGGGAAGGATGTGATTAAAGCCTTGTAAATAAAAGGCTTGGCTCGGAAAACGCCTGGGTGCCTTCAAGACACGATGCAGCCACGAGCAGCGGCAGTGTGCCCCATTACAGAGGGTGCTACCTGCTTCTGGTGGCCTGGCTCAGGGTGGTGAGAAGCAGGAGATGGGCACAGCCTGATCACACAGCATGCTGGCCGTGGCCTGTCTGGCACCTGCTGGTTTCCACGTCCTAAGGGCTGACTCTGCGGCTGAGGTGGCAACCTCAGGAGGGGCTGACCGGCCATGGCTGGGATTGCACCTTCTGGAGAGCTGCCACCAAGGTGGTCAGAGCGCAGCTGGTCCCGGGTAGCCCCTGCTCTACCTGCTCGGAGCGATCCCCCCTGAAGGGAGCAAACAGGCCTCACCGCTGCCTTGCACAGCACGATTCCGTCCTCTCTAGGGAACTACCCTGCTGTGGGTACGTGCTAGGGGAGAATTGTCCTCTTCACATCTTCGTGTCTGTACGGCCTGTTACCAGGGATCCATCACCTGCAAATGCCACATGCGGTGAACTAGTGTCCACGCTCTGTCCTAAGCTCCTCTTACCTTTTCAATAATAAAGGGATAAAAGCTACTTTGGGAGAAGAGAAGGGCCAACAGCTCCCGTGGAGGGGATGAACTCCAGCAGGAGCAGGGAAGTCCTGCTGTTCTGCTTCAGTACAAACAGGCAGTTGTCTTAGTTTGCCAAGGGTATATCTGGGCTCAGAAACCAAGGAGCACAGACTCGTGCAGAAAAACATCCAAGAAACTGCAGCTTTACTGACTGAGACTTAGGAAGATAACACCAAAAGGCAGAAGTTGCAATCCTCCACCCCTCTCCGTTCTGATGTTCCCTCCATGCACAGGCCATCTGCTCCGCATCCCACTCTCTGGCATCGGATCTGATGTTTCTTTATAACTAGAGGGTGTCTTGACCAGCTTTCCAGTGTGGTCAGAAATCTGAGGTTGCACTGGGTTAACCCTGGAGTCAAATCATTTACCAAGGTTCCTCAGGAACACAAAGCTGGCGATTCCCTGGGGCTTTTTAAGGATACCCATGTGGGAAATAGCTGGCAGCACTGCTCTGTCCTGGTGCATCTTTCACTTTTACAATGTGATACTGGCCAAAAGCAGCCTACAGAGAGACAGCATAGCCCAAGGAAAAGTGCATTAGACTGAATGTCAGGGGATATGATACAAGGATATAGGAAATCTGCCCACATGTTGCCTAGGAAATGCACTTTATGAACTTTCTGTACCCTTTACTGGGTTCTGTCTGCAGAAGTGCGCAGAAGTGATGGTGGCACGCGTGCTCCTGACAGTAAGGACCATCAGGACCTGGGCAGATTTTACCAAGGAATAAGCAATATCTGCGTCTTCAGGGCAGTTTCCTCCCACACCACGGCGCGGGGCCGAGGTCTGAAGGATACGCCGGCCCCAGGAGCAGAGAGGCGGGAGGGA
>NW_009186764.1:0-10772 GCF_000690835.1 Fulmarus glacialis
ACCGCCAGACTCAGTACACCAAGGCCGAGATATCATGGGAATTTCTGAGATCAACAAGTGACCCAGGAGAGAGGAGGAAATGCACCACCACAGGATTTCCTTGTGTTTCTTAGGGGTTTTTTTCTACAAATTCCATTCTTGCAAGCTACTTTATACCTTAGCTGATCAAAATGCAGTAAAATCAGCAATATGACCAAAGTTTATTTCTGAAGTGATTTTTAAATTCATGCACTGTAAGCTCTTATTTCAAGATCCAACAGCTTGGATGGTTTAAATAAAAAACACTTGTATTTTATGGAAGTCATAGAATGACATTCAGAAAAGCTAATGCATGTTATGACGATCAGCTTAAGTTAATCAGACATTTAAACATTGGATATGGACATAATTTTAGTGCATCTAGAGTAGAGTAGATAGAACCAAAGGAAAGCTTAAAAAAACCAAACTGACCATCCCATTAAAATAATTAAACTATAATATAAATATAAGCTTTGTATGGCTGTTTGCTTCCTTTGCATGTGGACAGAATGGATTTTTACGGAGTTTTAGAGCAGCCTTAAGCGGCTTGGAAGATGTCTGATTTACACATCTTCCTAACACATTCTTTTAACCATTATTTTCTAGTAAATAATACAAATAAGCCATATTCTGTATCACTTATGCATTTTAAATGACAGGATCTTTTCTCTGAATTATCAAATCCTAAATGAAGACTTCAATGACTGCGAAGTAGGTACAGATTCTGCATAAGCGTATTTGTCTTCATTTTACTGTTGTTCCTCCCTCCGCCCCCAATTGTGGTTTTTCTTTCTTATTCTAGGTACTAAACGAGAATGTTCTAGTATTTCAAAGGGTGTGCTGATGGTTGAACATTTCTCTTGGAAATGTGTTACTCCTGGAGAACTTGTGTTAAAGTTGCATACATCCGCAACCAAAGCTACTGTGTTAAATCTTCCTGTTGGGTATGTACAAGGCTTCATTTCTGTCCTAACACTTTAATCTTAAGTCTTGAGATGATCTTTTACTTTACACAGTAACTAAGAGTTTATTTCCTAAAACTAAATTTTTGGAATATCAAACTGGTTGATAGCTAGGATTTGGTAAGGCAAAATTGCTATGAATTTAAAATAATTACCAAAACCTTTATAAAGATTTTGAATTCTTTACTCTTATTTTAGAGCATTTAGCAAGAGAAATCACACTGATTTTCTAAAAACTAAACTAGAATACAAAGTCCTACTTAAAAGTGTTTCTAACTAGAATGATTTTGTGATGTTTCCTGGACTACCAACAAAAATTAAATTAGGATTTTTAATGGAACTGTAAAAGAATGATGATACCATAGGAGGTTTTGTAGCTTTTCTTGAAACAGGATTTATGAAACATGACAGGAGAAATTCTGAGGTTATCCATGAAGCCTTCCACATCTTACTTCACATTTACATAGTGTTTAGAATGATTTATTTCTCTTTGCATGTAACTCTGGATATTCAGTGTAGAGCATTGCTTGATTGTTTAAATAATTAAATAGATAAAAGGCAAGAACCTTTGATATTTGTTAGTTCCTGAAAATGCTTCCAGTGAAACAAGGAAGATGACATCTTCATATGTTGTCGTAAGCATAACATGTTTACTAATTCATTGAGGCCTTCTACTTTTCCAAAAATAGAGAATCACCAATTTCATCTCAAAGAGATGAGACAAAATGTATTTTAAAAAAATCAAGCAAGGTTTCAAATAAATAGGCATAGAAACAAAATACTACAATACTGGCACATTGATATTAAATCAAGATCTTTAATAGTGCCCTCTATTTGGTTTGATTCAGACTAAAAATGGAAAAGTTATTATTGTGTTTATAGGTTAGTTCTGCCACCACATTCTTAGTGTAGTTTCCAGAAGTTGCATACCTCTGTCCTGTAGGGAAGCCAGAAATGTATCTCTTCTTGCACCCGCAAATTTCAAAGCTACCAGAGATACAGGCAGCTCAAATTGATAAGCTTCTCACCTTTGATTCTCTCTACTTCAGGCAGAGCCAGCAGGCTTTCAAGAAGCTTTAATTTACAGCAGGTGTGGGAGACAAATGGTCTTATTGACTGCTCCTGCAGTCAATGAGAAAATGAGAAATGACTTGCTAAGACAGGAAGGCACTTTCTTCCTCTGTCTGTTGGTGGCCGGGGGGCATTTCAAATTTCACTCATAAGAAGATGCAATTTAAAAAGTGTGAGAGTGTGTGTATGGGGGGTAACTCTCTTTTCTTACTTTCACTGCTGGATCTCTGTTTAACACTTTGAAGCTGTGGCCTGGATGAACTTCTGCAGCTAAATGCCATTCTAACAGTGATATAAGACCATGAAGCTTCACCATTTGATATCAGCAAGCTCCTCAAGTATTTCAGTGGGACTGCAGGACAGTGTTGACTCGAGAGAAGTGTTGTATAACTATAGTTAGGAACCATTTCTTTTATAATTGGAATCTGTTATAGGATACGATCAGGCAAACAAGAATGAGCTGAGTGTATCCCAATAAGACATAATGAATTTCTATTGTTTGCCACCTTAGGAGGTTACGGTTGAGTAGTTTGGCCCAGAGTTGCTCCATAAAATGGTCACTCTGTAGTGTTCATCTAGCCTGACACAATTATGTGTTAATTTTTTCTGATTTTGTCAGTGCAAACATGGAAATTATGATCTAAGTAATGTATGACCAGAACACTTGACTTCTCTAAGATTTCTAGACCAAATACGTTTTTAAGAGTAGTTAAATATAATCCTGACTAAAAAACTTCAGGTTTGTATCCATCTGAAATAGTCAAACTACCTATTTTGCTAAAGAAAACCAAAATAAAACCTAAACAAATAAAATAAAAATAAAATAATAGTGACTCCTCTGATTTTACCTACTACCTATGTTTGGGGGTTCTCGAGAAGCAAGGAGATAGAAATGCAGGATTTGAAGAGCCAGTATATCTAGGAATGGATTTCATTTTTGCCAAATGTATGAAAAGAAAAGCTTAAGAATTGCTGTAATTTAAAAAAAGAAAAAGTGCTTTTTGGATTTTTTTTTTTTTTTTCCTTGAATGTAGGCGACATATATTGCTCTTCACAGTAAGTTCTCCCATTGGGCACCATATTCATCTGTGTAGCATGGTGCCATGTGTCTTTGGAGAAGAGGATACTGTGATGCCAGGTCTTGAAAAGGTATGCATAACCAATGCATAGTCAAGCATTGTGATAAAGGTGTTTCTGACTATTATTTAAAGTGAGGTACTGTTGGATCTTCATTTAAAGTTATTTTATTTAATGCTATAATATTAATTTCAATATGAAATGGATGAGTGCATAAAAGAAATGTATTTTACAAAACAGCAGGCACTGAGATGGATATTGCAATAATTGTCTCATACAAATACATAAGTAAACCTTGGATAGTATTGTGGTTTATATAGAACAGCAATGTAAAATGGAATGTTAAAAATACTCTGTTGAAATACATATGTCAGAGGTAGTGTATAAGCTCTCTTTCTGAGGCATGTGATAAAAGTGATAAAATACACAGAGATATTAATTAATATTCAAAAATACCTGCCTAGTAAAATAAACTGTCATGTCAGTAAAGTTTGTTTTGTCCCATGAGATCACATATTACTCACCAGGTCCCACAGGTAGCTTTTATACCTAAAATGAACAATTGATTCAAACAACCTTTCATAGCTGAGAAAAGAGGCCCAGGGGAGTAATTACTACAGCTTTTATTCTTCGTTGTCTACAATCCAGACAGATATCACTGCCATCCATATTTTCAAGATTTCTTTGGCAAGCTGTAGGCCCAAATATTTGTCATGAGCACTGGGGGGGAGAGAGTATAACTTCTAGAGCGCAGTTGTGCCAAAATATTTTGAAAGGTGAGTGTAACAGCAAATTTATATAGCAGTGTAGTTTCAGGGTCCTAATAATAGGATATTAGAGCAGCTTATGCAGATTCATTACACTTACTGTAGCAAAGAAGTTTAAATATAAGAAGTTGAGCCATTGAAAGTGTCTTGTGGCTCTACTATCCCCTTGTCTTCAGAGTGTGGATGAAAAGCTATTCCTCATGAAGAAAATAAAGCAGAATTATATCCTGGGGTCTTCTCTGCACTTTTTTTGAAGACAGCAATTTCGCTGCAGAGTGTCATTTGCAGGAAAGTGTCCACATCTTGCACAGAAATCCTGACGAAGATTAATGATGCTTTAGGCAGCATGTATTCGGATGTTGTTTTCAGATGTCCTTTTATAATAGAAGAGATGCTGTGCATTTCAGCTAACGAGTCTTATTATCTCTGCAGTAGAAAGTCTCTATGTGCATCTTATTTTTGATTAAATGTTCTAGAATTAATGATACAGGAAAAATAAAATCCTTAACAAATATATGTTATGCTGCCTATTATAGTGTTGTAACATTTTTATTTCAATCGCTAAAATCAGTGAAAATTTTGTATGCTTTTGAATACCAGAGACCTAACTGATTTTACAGTTTATAAAATTAATAACAATTACTTGACTTAGGAAAAGTTTTGTACTTCAGCAGAGAAAAAACACTTGTATGCTCTCACAGCTTAGAAAGAAAACAAAAGAAAATCTTAAAGCAATCTTTCTAACAATGGTTGGGTTTTTTCTCTCTCTCCAGGAGAGCTACCGGTTTATAGAACAGGCTACAGCTATCCTGAAAGCTGTTGGAAATGTGATAAATAATTTCAGCAATAAGCCTGAACTTTCTAAAGCCTTGAAGGAGTTGGAACTAACTCACTGTCCTCCTGGCCTCCATGGTACTGGAATGGCTGAAGAACACTTCAAGGTGAACAAACAATTTTAATAAACACATATCTAAAGGCTACAGAAGCTGGATAACGGCTTAACATTGTTGTTACCCTCTTCAAATCAATAACTATGCTTTTAAAAAGGACCTCCTGAGTGCTCCAAATGTGGCGTTCATTATTAAGTGTAAGCCCAAATGACATAACTTGCAACTGTATACTACAATTATCTTCTTTTAATATGAACAAATTTTAATATGCACAGAGTAGCACATTCTAAATTTGAGTTTCTAATTTTGTCAGTTTAGTTTAGCACACTTTGAGGAAGAAAGCATCAGCTTTTTTTATGACTTAATTTTGGATTTAAAAGACACTGCCTGAAATGCAGAAAATCCAGAATGATTCCTTTCTGTGCCTAATGTTGATGGCACAGGAAAACATTATTACAGCTTATATTACTGAAGACAGTAATGAGTTTTTTCCACTCTTTTTTCTTTGTTTTTTGAAATGGCAACATTCTTGTTCAACTTTTCTGCTCTGTGTGTGTGATAAATTAAAGGGTCTTTAGATACATGATGAAAACATTACACTTTTCTGTAGATCTCTATACTGTAACTTTTCAATATTATAAAAAGATTGCAACAAGAAAGTTATGTAAAAGATACACTAATTTTTATGTATATGCAAAGGTTGATAATACTGCTATAACTTGATTTTCCTACAGTCAGTACTTTATATATTCCAGATTCACTTACTTTCATCAAAGTACTAGAAAGCTCATGCAATTTAGACTGTGTATTTTAGAAGACCGAATAGAAGAAAGGGATTAATATTTTTATAATCACTGATATTAAAAAATAGAACACCTAAGCCAGTGCTTTTATACATGGACTTGACACCAGGCTCAAATTCAGCAAAACAACAAAATTAAGAAATAACGATTCCAGGTGTACCACTCATGAAAGAGGTAATTTTCATGCCAAGTCCAACAGAAAATATCGGTTTGACCTCTCTGGAATGGAAAACACAAATTTTAAATGTATATGCTCATACGAGATATGTGTAAAACTTAGGGACCTTAAGAAAAATTCGGTAGGCATGAACATACATATCTCTTCCTCTCTCCCCCTCTAAGACGACCAGTATATAGTTGTAAAGGAATAAAAAACCAGAAGTGAGATAAATGAGATGCACTGAGCCAACAGTAATTCAAGAATGAAAATATGGAAATTATCTATCTTTAATAAAAACAGTGAAAAATTATTCTGAACATAAGAATGTAGTTAAGTAAATTCTTTCTTCACCAGTCTTAAATCTTTGACAATAAAGGAAGTTTTTATTGATACTAAAATACGTAACATAGGATAAAATGTTTCCAGAAAGCAGAAAAATCTGAAAATAAGAACAATGAAAGAGAAAAAATATGTCTTTTCCAGTAAGTTATTACTATGTTCTTCAATTCAAATTATGAGACAAGCTCTGAAAAACACACTCTAAAATTTCCATCTATTGAAAGAAGGAAAAAGAGACTGAATTTCTGCTCTTTAAAGAGCATCAATATGTCAAGAATAAAAATAGAGCTATCAGTTTAGTCGTATAAGTAGGGCACCAAATCTTCCCCTCTTGCCCATCAATATATTCCTACTTTTCCTTGTGGTGCCATCTCCTAATCCAGTAAGCATGCCTGTTCAGTTGTTGGTCTCTGTTCTAAAACCTCTAATAAGAATGCCAGTTGTCATGATGGTGATTATAATGTGTTCTTCTATCCTCTGGTATAAGACCATCAACTCACTTCACATAAACTACGAAGATATTTTGGGGTGCTAAAAACTTATGCTGTAGAATCAGTCCTCTATTTAATAAGCCAGGCATGAAACAGATTTTCTCTTGATTGTTGGCTTGAAGCATTGTAGTCCTACAGTTGGGACTGATTTTCAGATACTGTATTTGTTAAAGACTTCATTTTTACATGAAAAAAGAAAAGAGCTAAACAGTTTTTGAAACAATAGTGAGAATCAATATGAATCAGCTTTTAAAAATGAATCATTCTTTGAATGCTTTTCCTTTTTTTTTTATTTTAGGTTTTCAATAGTGCATTTTGGTATTTGATCAAATATGTATTAGGCAAGAAGGCTCCTTACAGCTGTAAATTTGCCTTCAGGTCCTTCACTTTGGATTTTAAAGACACTGAGGTTTCTGAGGACGACACTGTGTCTTCAGGTACTGTACTGGTATTGCTAATCACTTCAAATATATCTGCCCATTCTTATTTTGAAGGAAGCCAACTCTTCACTAATTTTGTGTTTTCTTGCCTAAGTAAGCATGGTTCATTTCTTATGAGATGCCTAAGCCTTCTACTGTTGACAGGACGTCTGAGACTCATCTCAGAATAGAAATGATCATTCTCTTTGTTCTGGAAAGTCTGTTCATGTTTTGTGAATTTATAGAATCTATAAAATTGCCCTTTGTCTTTCTTGACTTGCATTTGTCAGTATGGACAAGCATCTACAGATGCTTTTTTTTACCTGAGGTACTGCAGATCATGGTTCTTGTTCAAATTACCAGCTGAAAAGACCTTAAATGCATACATTGTTCAGGAAATGAGAGTGAACGAAGACTCAAGTTAGTACCTTCATTGAAAGTTCAACTGTTTCTTAGTGATGGGTTGGGTTTTTTGTTTGTTTGTTGGGGGGGAGGTATTTTGTTTTTTCTTTGCTTGCTTGCTTGCTTGTTTTTTAAGCCTATTATTTGGCAAATTTATCGTGTTGGCTGGCTAGTCACACACATGTGGTGGGGAACTAGCTACAGCACCGTCCACCTCTTCTCCAGCTTGTGATTAGGGTATGCTGGATACCTGAAGGTACTGTGGGAGGAGTCATCGGAAGGCAAACGGATTTATTACAAGCAGGGATAATTCCCTTCCTGCAGGTTCTTTGCCTCATTTTATATGCAGGCTGGAGATATAAGCAGTTAGAATTAAGTTTGCCTGGCAACCAAATACATGGCTCTTTTCCATTTTAAGAGACTTATTTTGCAGTCTATGTAACTTTTTAATCTATTAATATTAATATTTAGTTTATTAATAGGAGCCTTATATATATGGTTTCATATTAAGACAGAAAAACAATTTATCTGAAAAATTTGCAGGAAGATACATCATCACCCTTTGAAGGCCATTCTTTCAGGATGACTTAGCTTTTCCTTCTGCTATTATGAACTTAAAGTATAAAGTCTTTCTCCTTTGTCAATCAAAATGATATTAACTTCCTTTCATTAGGCAGTTTATTTTGGAAAATCGGTATAAACAAACTTCATTAAAATTTGCACAAATATCTTTACTGACAAAATGATGTAATACTTGTTCTTTAAGAAAGCACATATACTTCTCTCTCACTCTTTAATGGGGACTTTCCTCCAAATCCCCTCTCTTCTGAAGGTTATTCTTCTGTGAGACATCAGAGATGAAGGATCAGCCAGAATGACTGAATAACTCATTGTATTTTTCACAGAATTATGTCCTATGGCAAGAGTATAAGTTATAAGGGTCAGCATATTGACATTTGTAACACCACTTGAAGTCACAACACCTGTCACATTTTTCAAGATGACTGTGTCACTGATTTCTGTATTCCCCCAAAAAACTTAGATACTTGTCAGCAATAGAAGAGAAGACATTTTTTAATTAGATTTGAATAATTAGGACAATTGACAGGTTGTAGCAAAGACCTCATATATATTACTGAATTACGAGATCCACTGTGGCAGAATATTTTTTAGGATTTGGGGGAGAATCAAAAAAGTGGAATAAATGTATGGAGGAGAAAAGTTCTGTTTCAGTTTGATTTCCTCCAGTGTCCAGTGTTTTTAATTTAGTTGCTTTTCCGGACTTAAATTACAAAAGATTCCTATCGGACTGGAAAGTGAATTGTTTCCCTTTGGCTTTATTGACCTTGGATATACATTTTGCCCTGCTTAATAAAGATTGCATTGGAATAAATGCATGCTTTTGTTCAGGTTCCATCCCAGAACTCTAAAGAAATGGAGACAGCTGCATTCAAAAAAGCATAAATCAAGTGAAGTGTCAGGAAAAAATAGGTAGATAGCAGGAAAAAACAGGTGAGAAATGCATTGTAGGAAGGCCTAGAAGAACTAGCATTACCTGATTTGCCTGGCCCACATTAGCACTGCTGCATTGTCAGGTGAGTGGCTTAGAGCTTGTCAAGATTTGAGTTATAACCCTTTGGAACCTAACAATCATCAGTGTAAACTACCATAGCAGATGGATGAAATCTTTTTGTTATCTGCGTCTGAAAGCAGATGAGGTCAAATCTGAGCTTTTTGGTTTTAAATGCCACCTCCATTTTATATTAGCATGTTCCTTTTGTTCTGTGTGCTGAATTCATCTCAAGATTTACTGAGGGCAAGGATATTATGATATACTGCAGTTAGCAGTCACGCCTGGTAAGGTTTCTGAGAAGCCATCATGAAAATGATCTAGTGACATTTATTTGTCTGCCAAATACCATCCATCCCCATGGAGCAACTAGCAGAGAAGCCACAAGAAACAAGTGGAAGACCATGCCGTGTGAACATATGACAAAAAGATGGAAGTTTTTGAAGCTAAGTGCTTCTCCATGGCATGGCTCTTCTATGGTCTTCTGGGAAGAGAATTGATAAAGGGACCCTGCAGAACTTTGGGCAGTCACGAGATGCTGAATTTACAGAGGTATGTGATGCTTCCTGGGAAAGGAAGCATATCAGGTTGATGCTACACAAGATGAGGGGAGATGGTCTTGACAGCTCAGTACTGCTTGCCTACTCTCTGTTGCACATTTTGTCTGTTTACCTTGTCCTGGTATCTGTGCAGTTCCAAACTGGCCCCCTGGCACTGGCTCCTTGTAGTGCTGCTCCCCACACCATCCCCCTACACCCTGGTGCTGATGGCTCCTAGGATGCTAATTCTAGGCAAGGATGCCTTCAAAGAGCTTATTACTAACCTGTCAGAAGCTACTAATTTCTGTTCTACTCCAAAAGTCCTTGGTAACAGAAAGTCACAGTCAGATAAATGAACTCTGGCTTTATCGTAGATTTTATCCTTATTCCATGGCTCCTTAGTGAAGGTTGAATACAATGTTTTGAACAACATTGGTGTTTAAATTATTGTTTAATAAAATGATCAGATTGAGAGACAGAAGCACTTAAAATCTTGTGAAGTTCTTTTAAGCTGTATTCAGAGTCAGGCTTTAATGTATCAAATCCTGTTAGTTCATATTTGGAAGGATATTTTGAAATTACATTAGGAGACTTGATTTTAAAAAATGCACTGCAATAACTGTCCGTAAAGAGAAGAAAGAATTCAGTGATTTGGTATTTGGAATTAGCATAGTAGTTGCATTCTGACTTTGTGGAATTACACAGTATTTTGTCTAATTTTATCATGGTAAGAGCAAGATTTTAAGAGTGATATTTTTGTCATAAATGGAAGTTTTATGCAGAAATCACTCTGTTTCTGTAATATGGCGCTCTCGTCATTTTGTGTTTGTTTTTTTCTTTTTAACTTCATTGCAAGCAACTACAGGACTTCCAGCTTTACTGATGTTGCTCATTCTTGTCCCTTTCTTTCAGAGACTTGTGAGAAGAATTCCCTTAGTAGTTGGCAGAACCGAACTCCCACTTCTGAAGAAGCAGCAGCAGCTCTTAAACTTCAAGCCGTCTGGAGAGGGACCTATGTTAGGAAAGTACTGAACAGCAGAAAACCAGGTATGTCCTTTAAAAATGCCTTTTAAAAAATGTTTCATACTTCACCTTATTCAAATACTTACTGTAAAGATTTTGTTACTAATTAATATCTAGTTAAAATGAACTGAAATGCAATAGAACGTTATAGTTGAATCTCTGATCTCTTATAAAATTAAGAATAGTGCTCAACCTAACCACTCAATTAGCTCATAGAGAATCATAGAATAGTTTGGGTTGG
>NW_009186765.1:0-4588 GCF_000690835.1 Fulmarus glacialis
TATATTTATATTCATATTTTATAAAGAGAACATGTAGATATTTAGCTACTAAAAAGTCACTTCACTGACTTTTTAGGGGTATTTCTAACTAAATAGACTTGCTATAGATTTTAGTAGCTGAGGTGTTAATGAAACCTACAGCCTTTAAGACTAAAAGGAAATATGTATGAGTGATGATTTTTTTTGTTAGGATGCAGTTAATGTGGAAGACAGTGGGTCTCTACTAGGATTTCTGCACATTGCTAGCAACTGCTGATAGGAGACTGAAGAAAGCTGTTGGCAGCTTTCAGGATTAAATGTTAATTGAAGTGATTAAATTTGAGTCTTGGGAACCATTCATTCTTGTTTTTTATGTAGTTAGTTTACCTGACTTAAGTAAATAAGATGAGTAATATTACTACATGCGGTGATTCACCAAACAGCAAGTGCGTTTGTTTCTACTTTATCAATGGTTAACAACATTGCATCTTTAGACACCTAATTGCAATAGTCTGTCTTGCAATGATTGCCTCAGACTGTAAAACAGACTTCCCCTGTGTTGATCCTCAGCCATAAATTTGGTTGTATGTGTTTTTTCTCTTTATTCTGTCAATGGAAAATCTAGGTATAATCTTCAGAACTTTACCAAAAGCTGGCTAATAAAGCACAAAAATAAGTTAGAGAATACTTAGCAAGAACTCCTGCCCACATAGTTGGGTGATTTTTCTGTAGGTTTTTTTTCTTTCTGCCTCTGTTGAGGAGGCATGTAAGAAGCCCCTTTCTTCTACCAGGAAGATAAAGAAAGCCGGGGGGGAAGCTTTGTGTTAGTTATTTGTCTACTTGAGTCTGTTCCAACTCCCTTCTTCATTCTTCAGCTGTTGTATGAGTGCAGGAGATTGATGTGCTCAGGTTTTTGGTTGGTTTTTTTACCCTTTGCTGCTTATGCACATAAGGCCTGCCTGTTCTGCCACTTTTCAGTCAGTCCAGTGTCCTCGTTGTGCTGCTGAGTGAGAGAAGAAATACTGATAGTAATGCCAGTCAGTACCATAGACAAGTTGAGGCACTGATGAGTATCCATAGTACAGTGGCAGGAAATGCAACTTCCGAAGATCTCTCCTCCATGAGGATAGTGCCGAGATAGACCGAAGGGTGTATGGAAGATTGCATGAGTAAGATTAGTAGGTATTGGAAAAGATATATACATATATGAATTTGTACACATCTTTTTTTTAGAAGAACATACTTTTTAAAAAGAACATAGTACTGAAAGAACGTAATGTAAGGCCAGTTTTGTGTCCCCGACTGAGAAAAAAGCGTATTTTTGAATACATATTCAATATGTTCATTCTGATCTGATCAAAACTACTATTATAACTAATAATTGAAGTTGTATATCTTACCAAACTTTAATTTCTAACTCCTCAAAGATCACTAGCTGTATAGTCCTATTTAAAGAATGGTGGATATTGCTTGATAAAGAAAGTAATTTAAAAGTTCAGACCGTTCTGTTTTTCATGAAGCAATGTTTTTAGTATCTACAACGTCAAATAGCATATTTAAGTGTTCTTTAGGACTGGGATCCAGAGTTGGTAACCAAGGTGTCTTGTCTAGTTCCTACTTACCTATGGAAGAATTTTAATGGCCGCTAGAAACTTTTTGGTTAGCTTATGTATGGTGATTTTTGTAAAACTAATTTCTTTTTATTTTGTCTTCAAGAAATTAACGCTGTTGCATGTGAACAGTAACCAGTGCCTGGACAAAGCCACCGAAGAGGACAGCCAGGTACCCAGCATCAGAGACTGCAACGGCAGCCGCTCCCAGCAGTGGCTGCTTCGCAATGTCACCCTTCCAGAAATATTCTGAGAGGTTCTAAAGAAAAGCAAGGATTGACTGGGCTACCTCGGCTGATACTTTGGCTACACTGTTAAGTAGCAACAGAAGAAACTTCTGCTCGGCAGAATCCACAGTTCGTCAGCTGTTAGAACTCCTGCAGCTTCTCAGTAGCTGTGAACCAGCCTTCCTGTATAAGGATGTGAAACTACCACACATACTAGTGAAACTGCGCCCACTGATGTTTACAAGATCGAAAGAGTTTCTTCCAGCAAATAATTTAGAGCACGTTTGGACAGTGGAAACATAATCAATGAAATAGTCTCTCTGAAGAGCAGCATATCGTTGTAGTTTGCTTGCACATCAGTAACCTCTGCTGAAAGTGCTGTTGTAATGAAGAAAGTTCCAAGAATTTCTTTTCCTGGTTAGCAGTGGTAACCAGACTACTAAATATAGATCCACAAATAAATGAAAGAGAGAGCTGGAAACCAGATTCAGTAACATGAAATAAGAATTCTGTGGTTTAAAAACAAAAAGTAAACAGGGTTTAATGGAAACTAAATCAGAACTATGAAAAGTACAATTTGTTATAGTGAAGTATCAAATTTATATGTAGATTTTATACCTCAGTGGGGGAAAATAACCAAGTCAAAAGGCAATTGTTTCTCTTTTTCAGTTGTGTGATAGTCCCTAAATGCTATTTTTTTTTTCTGGTGGGTCTAAAATCATTTTGGGCGCAAACAAAATGAGCATAAGAATAAACTTAGCTCTTGAATGTCAGATCAACTTTTTTCATTTTTTTATTTTAATTTTTTGGCTGTTGGAATTGTATCTTTTTATTACTGTCTGAAAACTGGAGGTTAACATGCTGTCTAACTTTTTTTTTTGTCCAGACCTGCCATTTCAGTTTGTACTTGGGTCAGTCAGCTTATGGACTTTCATGGCCAAACAAAAGATTTAAGTACACTTTGAAATTATTAAATTAACTTGACGGAATATGCTTAGTGCCCAAGCTCATACTACTGTATTACAGTTTTGTTTTCATAGCAATAAATCTTTTGTTCCTTGTTTGATTTCAGTCATCAGAAAGCCAGAAGAAAAGATAGGTGATTTGGGTAGCAGGAGATTGGCAAAACTGAAGGTTTTCTGGAATCCTTTTTCACTTCATATTCAGATGTGCTTCATTGTCAAGTGCATATTTAGATTAGACTCTGAATTGTAATGTTGATCTGCTGCTTTTTTCTAATAAAACCTAAAGAAAAATAGCTAAATTGGCATGGTTTTTAAAGTTAACATAGCCAAAGGCAATATGACTATGTCATTACATTGGTCTGCATTTTTTAACTGAATTGCTCTGTTTTGTTAAGAAAAATCTGTGTGGGCTGATCTTGAAAACGAGCCACTAAATGCTCAGAGTATACATTGAATTTTCTTTTGGAAAGAAAAATGAGATCTGCTTAATGGAGAGGATATTTTTATGATAAATGTCATTGTTTGGCCAACTGTCCTGTAAAGCAAATTAAACCTAGACTCATGCAAAAGTTGTGTGGAATTATATTTGGCTGTTATGGCCATCTTAGATTTGCAATTCTGAGTTGGTTTAGTCCGTGTTATCTCTGTTATTTCTGCAGCAGTACACAAGAGTTTTCATACACAAAGCAGGGGAAATGTTAACAAATTGCAATATTATGTTGCTACTTTAAAAATACATAGGATGATTTGATGCGGGATTAATACCAGATAAAGCATCTAAACATATAACTGTCTTTCATCGACTTCTCTTTTTGGATAGCCCTGCAAATCTTATGACGTTGAAGTGGGTTTATGAAAGTGATGGTACGGTACATTTATCAGAAAGATACTGAAGTGTGCCCAAATGACTTTAAAAAAAACGCCCAACAACGCTGTCTTCGTGGTTATATAAGAAGACTTATTCCTTTGGTACAGTCAGTGAAGAGGATGGGATGGGTGGCAGTGTCATAATTTGTAATTGATACATTTTCTTGCTCCTTAGATCCTCTGTGTTCCCTCCTGCTGTTATACTGTTTCTGAAGGACAGTTTGTGGTTGACTGATACTGCATATTAGCCCACCAAAATACTGTTTGTAGTCTTCTGCTGTGTTACAAGTGCATGATGGTTTGGATCATAGTTTAGATTTTATTTTAGTTTATTTTAGCAAACTAGCTTTGTTTTTTGTGGGGGGTGGGTAAAAATGAGGTTATATATCAATTCAGAAACAACTTCCCAAACTCAAAATACATCCCTTTAAAAACATTGGCAGTGAAGAGGCTCTAAATCAGAGGTGGGTAACCTTTCATGGAGTGAGAAGCAGGAGCATCAGAAGTACAGTGTGAAAGTCCTGTAAGTTTTTAAAATTTCTTAATTTAGTATTTCAGATTTCATAAGTATGTGGCACGTCACTGAACACACAAAAATGAATACATTTTCACTTTATATTTTTAATTCTTATGATTACTGCTGTGATATCCTGTTAAAAAAAAAAGTTGAGTGCTATGGCTTGTAATGTAACTAAATCTGTAAGCAGGCCTCAGCGTTACTATGATTTTGATCCTTATTAATTCGACAGTCATTTTAATATGTTGGCCAAATAAAACTGCAGTAAAAATCATCGCACAACTAAAAATGCACATATTAAGTTGTCAGCTTGTTGTGGTTTAACCCCAGCCAGCAGCTAAGCCCCACACAGCCACTCGCTCACTCCCCCCCCCGGTGGGATGGGGGAGAGAATCGGAAGGGTAAAAGTGAGAAAACTCCGGG
>NW_009186765.1:4951-10396 GCF_000690835.1 Fulmarus glacialis
CCCTGTGTTATCAACACTGTTTTCAGCACAAATCCAAACCACAGCCCCATACTAGCTAGTGTGAAGAAAATGAACTCTACCCCAGCCAAAACCAGCACACAGCTTCAGAAAGCTGAAGTAGCAATCCCATTTCCAGCCTATACCTTGCCAATCCTTACCTGCAAAGGTAGCCCTCTTCCCCTGCTGAATACAGGGAGGGGAACCAGCAGATTGGAAATGTCTGCAGCGTCTAGGTGTTTGGCTCAAAACCCCTTAGCTCCCCCAGTGCCGTGGTGGGGTAACTGGTGGTGGTTGACTGGCAGTGGGCTGTGCTTAGCTTGCCCATCTCGCCGCGGCGCATGCTTGGCAGTTGTACTGTCTTGGTGGACAACACAGGGCTTCTGCAAAGATTCCCTGTCCCTCTAGTAATGTGCATTTAAAATGCTCTGTTGTATTAAGCATCTTTCAAACATGCCCACAGAATAGCTTCCCCCCCAGTTTTCTCCTAGCTTCTCTTACCACAAATGCGGTGGCTGTCGTCAGAGCTCCCTGCGGAGCGTGAGCTTCCTCAGCGACTGTTTAGCTGTAGTCTCCCAGAGGTGGTCCTCTGCTTACAGGCATAGTACTGCTATGTCCCGGATTTGAAGAGGAATATTAGTTGACTCTATCCTTTCAGAGCTACAGGCATACTTAATTCCTTTCCGTCTAATCTGTCTTCCTATCCTGCAGTCTTCAGTTGGAATTTTTAGAACCTCTGTAGCTATTTTTATTTAACCTGTTCTGGAAAAAAAAAAAAAAAATGTGTAACATACCTGTGTTACTAGGCATATGAATAATTTCTAATAGAAATCCCACTCTGCTTTCCAGTGCCTCTGCATTTATGCCTGCTTTGTTCATATCAAACGTAGGAAGGGGAAAAAAAAAGACCACTGCTGTCTTATTTGACATTGATAGCAAATACAAGCAGGGAAAGGGGAAAAAATCAGTAGTTGTATTTTGAAGAGAATCGTTAAACTCTCTTTTTGTCCTTCTTCTGTCCTGCACTCAGTGTGTTTAGCATAAATTTCCTATGCATGCTCTAAAGACAGTGTTCTGTTCTCCGTTTCTTCTCATTTGCCTGTGCGAAGACATTTATTGAGAAACACCAGCGCCTTTTAACTGAGTTGAAGTGTATTGCATCTTATGGTACAAACTTTGGATAAGTAGACCGTGCCAGGTCTGATTAGGTCATCTTCAGTGTAGTTAGATACTGAAAGTCACAAAACAGGTACCTGTGTGTACATACAACTGTGAATGTCTTTGTCTCGATCTGCCAGGTTTTTTTATCAGTATGAAATTAAGCCGTATTAAGTAGATTTATTTTTATGGCAGTACTATTCAAAAGGGCTTAGCAGTCACTTTTCATTATATCACAGCAATGGACCTAATCTGAGATATGTACTGTAAGCAAAAGAGAATCTCTATGTTACAAGTTAGCAGCAAAAGTAAGATAATCTTTCTAATTCTTACTCTGCAGAATGCTTCTTAGTTGCTCTGTTTGTTCAAGTAATGTAACGTGTTCAGGGAGATGAGCAAAACCTTGGCAGATTTGTTCTGCCATATTTCCCCTCCAAGGTAAGTAAGGAAATGCAAATATGCTTCAGAAGATTGACTGAGCAATAGTTACTCAAAGCTTTCCTTCATTTGAAAGTATGGAGGAATTGTTAAGGTAGTGAAGAAATGCTGGGAAATGTAGTTGTTACAGAATAGATTTTAATAGCTTTAGGTACCTTGCATCCTATTTGAACTTAATTGTAATACTAGAGATGTAGGGTTAGACAGGCATATGTCAGATTAAAATGATCAAACTCGCACAATGTCAGAGTGCTGTTTGCTCTCAGGTCTATAAGAACATTTCTTACAATCATCTTAAAGCAAACGGTTCCCCAGTTTGTGTCTAAACACTCTGATAATTGAGAATTGATCAACTAAGCGTAGTTGAGATATTATGTGAAGATGGTGCACGTGGTGTACAGTGCTTTGAATAACAAAATAGTACTTTCTGTGTAATTAAAAAAAACAGGTTTTAATGTAGAAAACAGAAGTGGCACAATAGCTAGTAGGTTATCTAGAGACTAGAAACTGAGACATTGAGATGAAAACTTACTACACCGCTCACTAGTTGAATCTTGGAGAATGCATTTGTAGCATTCTGCTTACATTGTGCTGTGTCAACTGATCCTTACCATTCCGAGCCATTCAGCCAGCTGATGCTAGTCCATGTCAAAACCAAACTCTGAGATGAAAGCATGCTGCTACTTCTGACAATAAACCAAGTAATTGCCGTAGGGTCGGTTCAGGGCATAGGTAGTAACGTGCCTCTAAAATGATTATTACTGGTTTCCTTGCCTCTGACTCTGAAGCAACTAGTAAGACACACAGAACAACTTCCTTTCGTTCAGTTTTAAATGTTTCATCTTTCTTCCAGTAGATGGATGTCTTTAGGAGGTCTCAAATAACCTTGAATATTATTCTTGCTTTGTATTTTATTCTTCAAAAAAGCTCTTTGGTCTCACCTCTTGTGGCGTTCTGGCTCATTTTTATGACCTTTCTCTGAGTCCTCTTTTTTTATTATTCTTTCAAAGATTGGATTATGGTGTTTAAGGTACTGATGAGTTTCATATATTGCCATTAAAGATGTGCATTATTTCTTTGTTATTCATTTTGCATTCTAATAGTGCATTAAGTAAATGTTTTCATGAAGTGATCCTCAGTGGCATTTTAGATTTAGATCTTCTGAACATTTAGTTTATAACACAGGACTGTAGAAGTAATTCTTTTTGCATTAAGTTGAATTTATAGATTTTTGCTTTCTTTCCTTATATGCTGTTTAATCACTAAAAAAAATTAAGATTTTGCTATTTTAAATAACTTGGGCTTCTTTCTCAGTACTTTACGATACTGGTTCAGTCACAAGTTTCTGACGTTCCCACTTCTGCTTTTCTCTTGGGTTAGAATGAACTCTGCAGGTCATCGGGTCCAAACCGCTGCAAAAGCAGGGCTGACTTCAAAGTTAGATCAGGTTGCTCAGGGTCTTGTCCACTCAGGTTCTCAGTATCTTGAAGGATACGACCTTCTGGCCAGCCTGTTTGTGTTTGACACCTCTCGTGGTGAAGATTTTTTTTTTCCCTAATACCTAATCAGAATTTCCTTTCCTGCAACTTGTCTGTTGCCTCTCATCTTTTCAGTGCATTTCAAAGTTGATCATAAATCTTTGATCATAAATCTTTACTGTTCAGAAACTCTGTCTGCTATGTGGCTTCCCTGTTTCTGGGACTATAACCAGTTGGCCAAGTATAGTTTATATACTGCAAGTGAACTGCTAATAGAAAGGAGGTTAAACCAGCGTTCTAAGAGACTTCACCACTGCTTCCTCTAAATTCTAGAAAGACGCCTTTCCTACAAACTTGACTTTGGCAAAGGCAGGCACTTATCCTGTGATGTGGTCCCAGATAAACTGTTGGGTCCATGTCCAGTCCACAGGAAGTGGGAAAGGAACCCAGCCTTCATTGCTGCGGCGACTTCAGCGTTGGAAATATTCAGACCAAAGAATTTGAGAATAAGTTTTGTACTTGCCTTGGCTGCACGATGAGGAGATCTGGGTTGTTTCAGAGCAGAAACCTTGTTTCAAGTTCAGTGAACAGGAAGAATTTTCTAGCTGCTGTTTTCTGTCATGGTTTTGATTCACATTTGGCACGTGAATTGATTAACCAGGGTATCCTGGTTAAGATCTCTAATGGATCTTTTTGGCCTGAAAATGTTTTCAGGTAGCTAACCAGATTAGCAAAGTGGTAGTTTCAGATCTATGCCAGTTAGGCGGACACAGCTCAAATGACCAATTCTGATGGTAAGTATTCTAGGATTTCGGGATGTAACAGCTGTCACTATAGGTGGTTGCCATGATATGGTAAGTGATCGCTTGTTGAATGCCAGTGAACCCTTCACTTGCAATTTCTCCTGTAGTCTTTTAAGTCAGGGAAGTGCTGGGAGTGGAAGTGTCATTTCCATTACCAGGGTAAAGAACCTCTCCCCATGTGAAATGAAAAAAGAAATGTATTCTTGAGGCGGTGAGATCAAGTTGCACATGTAATTCCATTCAGATGTGGTTGTACTAATATGATGAATGAACTGGAGACAAATCTCAAAACCAAAAATCTTCTCTTTCATTCCCAGATGCTGAAAACCACAGGAACCAACTCTGTATTGCCCATATTTATGGCTTGCTTGAATGTAGTAGCTCTCAAAAATTACCCTTTGTAGTCAAAGCCAATCATTCTTCTGATGATCTGGCCTGGGTTTTTTGTGATGTTGAATGTGAAGTACTAAAAGAAAAAGCAAAGAATTATTTAATTACAGATTGTGCATATGTGCGTATTTATGTGAAGTAGTTTAGACAAAGCACATTAAACCACTTCAAGCAATTATAACTGAAGTTCAGCCCCGCAGCAGGAGTGTGTACACCCTATCACTTGAGAGGCTGTTTTACTTCTGTATGATCTGTTGTAGACATGCTTAGCCCTGCCTGTCATGTTCGGTGCATAAGATGTAGTCAGTGCCATCTCAAGCCTGCTTAGCCAGGTCCCTGGTGCAATGTTCTCATTGTTCTCATTCTTTTCATGGTTCGGGACTGCTGGGAGGCATTGTGTGCCATTTCCACTTTTCTGCATTGTATTCTTGCCTTGAAAAGTGCATTTTGGACATTTTGGACCAGTGCAAGAGTGCTGAAACACATCTTGAAGGAAATTGTATCATCTTCTGAGTCATGAGTTCTGTAAAAACCAGACCCCAAAGGTCTGTTTTTTTTCTGGCTAAGGACTTGCCAGAGGCTGGATCTCTTGAATCTGTCACGATCAGTCCCCTAAGACATGCTTTGTTTCTCTGATGCTTCAGTCCAATTGGATCAGTGATCTTCCAGCCGCATGAAAGCTTAAGAGGCCATTTGAGTAAAATCCATTAACTCAGTTGGTTCCTGCAGTCAGATTTATGACAAATGTTGGGAGTGATCTTAAGTAATCACCGACATCACTAAAAAGAAATTCATTGTTTTCTTCAGGTTCCTAAAAATCCCATGCCCCCCTCCCCCCACCCCCCCCAGCACTTTGTCAATAGAGAAGGGATTTTTTTGGCTTTGTCAGGACAGTAACTAGAGATAACTCTTCAACTATGCTGAGGCGTAGGCATTTTAGAGTTACCGGTTCACTGCAGCACACCTGGTCTGCTCTGTAGTTGCTGTTAGAAGCCACTTGCCTGTGAGCACCTCTCTGCTCCTGCCACCACTGTGCTGCCACTGTGCAACACGTCACGGGCAGGTGGCCGAGTCCACCTGCCATTCACCTAATCCCACGACAGGTGCCTGAAGACTGCAGACCTGGCTTCCAACAGCTTGGGTGGATGGATGGGAGGGACCTGGACAGGCTGGATCGATGG
>NW_009186766.1:0-2351 GCF_000690835.1 Fulmarus glacialis
CAGGGCCACCCCAGCCTGTCCCCACCGGGGCCGCCCCCCCACTGCCCGCTGCCAGCCCCCCACTGCCCGCCGCCGGTACCCTGCGGTTTTAGTGACTGTGTGAGTTCAAGTGAGCGAAGACTGCGGTGTGGAGCCTGGCGACCGGCAAACCAGCTCAACAAGAAGCCATTGAGAAGGAGGTGGAGAAAGGAGAAAGCGAGGGTTTGGGGCGGGCAGGTTGGGTTGGTTTTCCGTAATGCAACTTGTAGGGTCAGCAGTGCGGCTGCATAGGAAAGCACCCCAAATTTAGGAAATATCCGAGTTGAGGTTTCCCTGATAACCTTAGGTTGCCTCTGTCAGAGCGCGCGTGCGTTACGGTGGTCTTTAAGGATGTGTTCAACATCCAGCCTTTTCAAAAAAAAGACTCGGCCTCGTGAGATGGTAACCCGGGAATTAGCTGGACTGAGGTGGGGCATGAGACAATGGCGCAGTGCCTCTTCTCCGGGTTGTGGCAGAAGCTGGAAATGTGTCCTGAATGATAAGGGGGCTGCGAAACAGCGTGCTAGAGGGAAAGCAGGCAGGCATTGAGGGTCTCTAATCAAATCTCTTGGAGCCAGGCAGCAATGGCAGTCGTTCGGGGGGAAAGGAACAGAAATTCCTGAGCAGCAATTAAAATACAAATACATTTTGCTTTGTGCTCCGTTATGGTTTTGTATTACTTAAACAATAAAAATCTATACTTTGCTTTATTACTATGCTTTCCTACGTGAAGGTATTTCAAAACCATGCAAATACAATTTTATAAAGGTACCTGGAAACAAAATAATTGCGAAATTAAAAATTGAATCAGAATATCCTGGAGAAATGTAAGGATATGCTTTCTTTTTTCTTTGTTTCTGAAAGACAAAGTTTAATTTCAATCAAAACTGTTAAAAATAAATTGAATTGAAAAAATTCACTGGAAATTTTTAAATAAGCCTTACCAAGCACTTTGAAAAATTGGCCTGTTGCATCTTCAGCCAAGCTCATCCAATCAGTGTGTCTCTAGCAGTTGAAACTCCTGTTCACCCTGAATAAAGATAAAATCTATTTCACTCACAGAACTGTTGCAATAAGAAATTAATTCATTTACGAAACACTCTTGTATTACAGCAATGAATGTCACAGAAAACACCAGGCAAAAATTAATAATTCTATGTTCATCGTAAGGACTGGGGTTTATGAGGCATGTCAGGCCTGCGGTCACCCATGAGGCAAGGGAATATAAAGAAATATAAAAAAGATACCCGCTCAATGAGCACTTGACATGTAATATATAATACGAGTCTGTTTTTTAATACTATAATAATGCATCTGGTTGTGTACAGTTACCCAGGAAACCTTGATTCTGACCTATTCAAAATAATTAGCTTATTTAGTGATTTTTAAAGTCCTTTTAATATTGTAGGTGTACAACACAATACATTCTGAAATAGACTCATGAGATGCTAAGGTGAGTAAACTGCCTTAGCCATTCCTTTAGAATGAAAATAAGCAATTATTTCCAATAATGCAATCAACAATTGAGCAAAAAGAGGTTCGATGACTTCTTAAATAGGAGTTTAAAAGGCTTTTTCAACAGCCACACTTTCTTCTTTCAAAAAGAATGTTTTCAAGTTTTCAAAACCATTTATAATCATTTTGATGTGTTACATTTTTTCTGTCATTGCAGTGCATTTAATGTGATAATTAGAACTGCTGGCAAATATAGGGGAACTTTATAAGGATATTAAATCACTCTAACAGAGCTCTAGGTCCTGATGGATTTAGTAATGGCTTCTAAAATGGCTTCCAGACAAATCAAACGATTAAATGCTTGATCCAGTCAAAAAAAAAGAATTATCAATGACATAAAAGCTAAAGAAGTCTTGGAAAGGATAATATGTACATATCTCTCAACTTGATGTCATGATAATTTGTTGAATGAAAAATTTACCCAAAGCACATAAGCTATTTTTCAGTTCAGCTGTTATGGTAGGATTTAGGGAGTTAACAATAATAAGTTCTCTTATCCCTGCAGCATTTTATTCTGACTCCAGGAGGGTCAAAGCCATAATTATTTTCCATAGGGAAATTAAACTGCTATTAACCCACCATTATATTTTGTGTATTACAGTTATTACAGCAAACACGCTACAGTGTTGTATAACTAAAGCATAATTCATTAAATGAATACAAATTTAAAGTAAGACAAGTAATGTAAAGTAATCCTTTAACTTTTCTAACGTGGAAAACTGAAGTCAGAAAGTTTATTGGGGACCAGAGGGTCGGTAGAAGTGGAGAGTGTCTGCCCTTCACTGACTGCGTGCGGGAGGCTGGCACCGTGGGAAGAG
>NW_009186766.1:2382-40858 GCF_000690835.1 Fulmarus glacialis
TGGCCAGCTGTGATACTGCACCTCTGTCCCCATGACAAGTCTCCCTGCAAGCGTGAAGAAGTGAGATACATACGTAGGTATGCCTGCTGTGACAGACTTTGCCATTCATAGTAACACAAACTACTGAAGGCTCATAGAAATATTTACGCATGTCTGCAAATAAAAAAATTAAACCAAAAAAACCATTCTTAATGCATAATCAGTGTTTATCTACGAAATAATTGCTTCTAGCAGAACAATAATTTTTTAAGTGATAAATGTTCTTTTAACAGTCACGGTATTTATCCAGATCTGTAGTTGGGTAAATACACTAAAATACACATAATTACCATTTGTCTAACTTGAAATAATTGTTTCATTTTGATTTGCCGAACTATTTTGGCTATGTAAATGAGCCAGTGTGATATTTAAAACCTGTAAATATAATCAAGAGATCTGAATGTGCACTAAGCTTGTAGTTTGTCTTTCTTTATGTTTTATGGAGAATATGTACATTTAAATATCAACATGTATTTTGGGACAAGATTCAGTTCTGAATACTGTAAAATGTATAGATTAGACCAGTGATTTTTAAGTATGCAATGTCATATCACATTAATAAATAGTACGACTTGAAAACACAAATCTCAAACAAATTATTATTTACTCTGCCACAGAACCCAAGCTGACTAAAGAGTTTTTTAAAAAGAAACAAAATTAAAAATGAAAGGTTAAAGTGCCTAAGTCCGGGAGAGGCCTGGAAGGCAGTCAACCACCTGGAA
This sequence comes from Fulmarus glacialis, assembly GCF_000690835.1. Taxonomy (NCBI): domain Eukaryota; kingdom Metazoa; phylum Chordata; class Aves; order Procellariiformes; family Procellariidae; genus Fulmarus; species Fulmarus glacialis. The sequence goes on from NW_009186766.1 coordinate 3,144, forward strand.
ACAAGCACACCATTCTTTGGCTGGCTGTCAAGTCTCAAGGCCTCAGAGAAGAATGGGATTTATTCTCTGCATTTCTAAATAGCTACATCTAAGCTGAGCATTAGGTTCAGGGTCTCAGTTCTCCAACTCTCCAGTCTGTGAACTTGGATGACTGCACTCCAGCTGATTTTTAGACCTGGTGCTCAGGATTCCTTCCAGCAGAAACCATGACAGGTTCTGGGGTGTGGAGAAACAAGGGTGTACACAGTGATCTCACCCAAACATACAGCTGGGAAAGGGCCAGGGCACAGACCTGGACCTGGGAACTGGGAACTGGGAACTGCTATCAGCTCCCACAGTAGCCTTGATATCACAATCACCTATACCCAGCCATGGGTATAGGCTCTATTTCCATGCAATATGTTAGACAGATAGAAGAGATCCTAGCATGGTCACTGAAAAGAGCGGAGAGTTCTTTAGGAAAAATATGAAAACTAGAATTGTAAGTAGGTTGCATATAGTATGTACAAAGACATTAAGGTATGCATATATGTCATAAATCTTTATAAAATTTGCAAACATTCTTTGTTCATTTCTTGCTCACTTCTGTGCACATCTCAGTGCTGCAAAGCAGAGGGGGAGATAATCAGTCATTTCTGATATCCTAGGAAAAAGTTTAAGGCTTAAACCTGGCTCTCCTCATAAAATGGAAAGAAACCTGGAGGTTAAGTTTTATGTTGTGTCTATGGAAGCTAGACGTCTTCAGGCCATTTTGCTACCAATTTGCAGAGATAGATAGAATGCCTGTAGCCAGACCATGTTTCAGATTGGCTCTCTCATGTCTGCCTTACTCATGTTCAAAAGAGTATACCTTGTCATTGTTCCCATGGTAGGAAGCCAAAGGGGTGTCAGAAATGTTATACACATATATGCATCTGTACAAAGAATTTTGACACATTATGCTCAGAAATCATCTGGTTTTGCATTTGTACCAAGAAAGTAACTGCAGATATAGCACAAGAGTCAAGAAAAGGAAAAGAGACAGAAAAAGGAAGAAGAAAGGGAAAAGAAAAAAAGAAATAAGGAAGAATCTTCTGAAATTCCCACATATATTGACCATATCCTTGTTATTCCTTTTTTTTTTTTTTTTTTTTGGCCACCAGGTCACCACTCCATCTAGACGATCCATAGACCATTGGAAAGCAACATGGCTATGAACACCCTTAATTTCAAAGACTCAGATGTCTCGAGTATCAACTATTTTCTATCTGTTCAAGTAGATGTCAAGGCAATTACTTCCTGGCAATATCTGGTTTTAATCTATGATTCCTTCTGGCTAATCAAACTCAGAAAAATTATAGTGAACCACAGAGTTAACTTTAGGTACGTCCTGGAAAAGAAGAACGGGCTATCTTGATACCTGTATCTGCTTGTGGCATGGAAGGGCTGAGAACCAAAACAAAGTTACAAAAGCCAAACATCACAGAATCAGGCTTAAGCCATGCAGCTTCTCATTTCAGCAGGCTGCTTTGCAAGAACACAAACGATTCCTGCTAGCACTTCACAACCTCAAGGCACCCTAGAGGCAGATCTCCGCCATCCGGGAGTAAACTGACTCAAGTGGTAACAGACAGTGCATAACACTTTAAACCATAGCCTAACCCCCCGAGCAACCCCCAGCAAAAGGCCAAGAGTTGCAGTGGTATCAAAGTAGTATTTTTAACACTCCTAACTTTAACACTACTAATGACTAAGAGAAAACAAAGAGTGAAGGTTCACAGTTGTCATGTTACTTCATACAGAAAATTGCATAGCAACATCTCAGTTTTAAAGTGTTATCTTAGCATAGGAACCTTGCCACCTGGTATTTATGGCAAACTCCTCCTCGAGTGAAAGGCAGTTGCACATTCAACCTAGCTAAAATGAACAGCAGTGAATCCAGAGAAAGAAGTTTACCTAATTTTCAGCAGTTTGTTTTTTTAACAAGTAGGATTTCTCTTTTAACAAGTAGGATTTCTCTAGATTTCTCTGCAAAACAGCATCTCTAACCAGTGGCAGCACCTTTCCTCTCCTTTGCATGCAGCAAGCATAGAGGAAGAAAAAAATAAAATCTTACTACTTTCAGCATATTGCCATTCATATTTTGAGAACCATACAGTGCTAAGTTGTCTGTCTCTTCCAAATATGTCCTACAGTTGCATCCACAGAAACCCAGAATTATCACCCAAATCTTGCCAGTTTCTATTCTCTTTCTTTCAGTAATAACAGTTTTGCAGGCCAGGGCTTCTGAGGTTCAAACTTAATTACATCCAAATGCAAATCAGACGCTCTGCTCAATGTTGTTATTTTAGAAATGGCCCCCTTTTCTACTGAGGTTTATAGAATTTTATGTTATTTTTCTTCAACATGAGCAGATGTAACCAATAAAAATGTTTTGACAAACACTTTGAGTTTGCAGATTTTTGTGATGTATGAACATAACTGACTTGCTAAAAGGGAGGCATTCTGGCTAGCTCAGTGCTTAGTACAGTGGTAAGATTTTATTTTTGTATCTTTGCATCTGCGTCTGCAGGAAGAATCTGAGGGCTTTTTCCTGCTACTTTGGTTTTAAACCATTTAGAAATAAGTGCTGTGCATAAAAGAGACTGTATAGAAGGGCAGAGGAGTTGGCTGCTCTCTGGATAAACCCTTGGCCAAAAATCTTTGTTTTAAGTGGGAAAAAAGTATACTTTTAACATAATCTCATGGCTTTTTAGATTTATTTCTATTCCTGTAATTAATTTCACTAGCTTTACTGGCGTAAATGGTGCTTTTATTATACTATGATGTGGCATCCTGTACAATGCAATACAGCTATCAGAAGCTTAAAAGGCAGACAAGAGAGCTGGGACAAATGAAATACTAAAAAGTTTTGAGGTATTTGATCAGGTCATTGCAGTGCACATGTCTTTCTAGCTCACTTCATATTTACAAATGTAATTTTTAGCTCTAGTAAGTCGTTTGTATGTTTTAGCAGTGCTAGTGGGAAAGCATAACTGGAAAAGGGCAGAGTGGCTCTCTTCCGCAATGTATTCCAAAATCTGTTGCAATAAGCCCACACGCTTCTCTAGACAGAAAATGAATATCCATCCATTTCATGACATAGACTAGGTGTTTACACTTGTCATATAATCATTTAGGTTGGAAGAGACCTTTAAAATCATTGAGTCCAACCGTTGTTATCATGGAAAGCGGCAAAATAGTTGTAATCCTGCACTTTATAACCTCTGTGCCACAAAGAATTGAAGGACCATGTGAAGATTAAGCAGTGAAGGTTACTAGTTCAGACTATGCAATGCACAGTTTAATTTGATTCACAGCAGGCTCAGCAGAAACCTTTGGAATTGGTATTTGGCATACCTACTGCAGGGAAGTAAACTCTTCTTCCTTAAGGAGCATTTAAACTATCAAAAATATGAAACAACAATCAAAATCCTAAGTTATTCAGTCTTTTCAAAAAGAAAAATGCAAAGAATTTACAGAAACCACTTTACAGAAACCACAATCACTAGAATACTTATTGACTTGTGGGGCATAACTAATTGTTTGTAGTTAACTCCAAAGAACTGAGACAAATGTAGAACTTTTTGGCTTCTCTCATAATTCGATACTTACACCAAACCATATCTGGAGCAAGCTGATTCAATGCCATCACTAAAAAGTGCTGAATTTTACTCTGTGTGAGACTGTGTAGAACTGCAGAGATGGGTAACCACTTTCCTAGTCTAACTGCCTGAGATGGAGAGACATATGTGGCCCTGTCTTTTCCAGGTACATTACCGTTCCATGCAGTGCTTCGTATCTTCTGCAGTCAAAGCCTAGCTAGGCAAAATAACATCTTCACTGTGGAAAATGAAGTATAAGCCACCAGACGCACATCTATAATACATGTATACTTCTGTAATCAGAAATTGTGCCAGAAGCATTGAGATGGTGTTTATCTTGAAATACGCACTTACGTTTGCCTATTGAATCACACTGCACTAGAAATGCTGGTACAGTACACAGTTTTTAGTAGAAATGAAATACTGTGATATACAGTTCCTACACTGCCTATTTGAATTCTTAAATTAAGTGTGATCAATAATTATTCAACTTCCTTGCTTTATGCATGGCAGGCTGAATTATACCTGCAGTGGGTAGTAGCTACAGTTCGAGCTTACAAATTATCCATGTTCCATGGTGTGCAAGAACAATCTTAGTTTTCTGCAAGATAAAGTGGCACGCAGCAACTATTGACAATGAATTACAGTTTCTTATGAATTTTCTGCTTGAGTAAGTGGCAGGCAGCTTTTGCATAGCAAGTTTTAAGCACGTGTTACAGAATGGGGGGCTTGGCACCGAGCTGAGTAGGGCAGTGGGTAAAGAGCTTAGGTGAACAAAGCATCTTGCTTTTAGATGTAGTGTTCCTACCCAAGTCCTGGTTCCTCCACCTCTCTCAAATGACTCTGACTGGAATCTAAAAACTAGCTTATGTCTCCTGGAGAGCCGAATTTAGTAGATGTTTTCTCAGCTTATTTAATGTGCAGGTAGGCTCAAGTTCCCATAGAATACAGTTATTGCAGCTTTCTTTCCAAATGCAGCAGCAGTACTTCTCCTCCCCCCGATTCTTCGATAAAACAGCTGGAAGGCTAAAGTGTTCATTCAGAAATCTAGAAAGCAAGATTACCATCTTAATCAGATGCGAGAAGAATGTACTTGTCCCAATAACGTCTCCTTCTGCCTGCTGTCAGTGGGGCACACCTCACCTCCGTGGCTGAAGCTGTGCTGTTAACCAACACGGAGTTCAGGACTCATGAGGAGAGTGAGGAAGAGAAAGAAGCAGGCTAGCTCCACAGCCAGGTATTTAGAGCACCCTACCGAGAAGAGAAAGATGCAGCTTTCGGCCACTCCAGTGGCCATTTTTCTTTCAACTTTCTTCAGGCATAACTCAGACACAGATCAAGAGTTAGCATACAAATTTCTTCCTTCCATGGGAAGCGCCCTAGACATTAGCTTTATTGTACAGAGGCAGACTTTCAAGAGAAGAGGCTTCTCCGGAGTGACAGAAACATGTATGCTTTGGGAAAAAACAGGTTAGAAAGAGGAAAGTGAGCCCTATACTTCTCTGGCCCCTTCTTGAGGGCGGCTTTGGGCTGTAGATCTCAAATGGTAATAGTTTCCTGCTTATTACCTCAACATTTGGAGAAGAGGCAGGGTAAAACCATGCCTGGTTGTCAGCTAGTTACTGGCTACCTTTGCTGAGTTTCCTTTGCATCTAGGAGGTGTTTATGGGAAGTACCTTACTTTACTAGGCACTGTATGGGAAAGCATCACATCTAAATCAGCAGAGCACAGGTTACTGCAATTGGTGGAACACAAATTGCACTTCAGTGCACGATATTTCAGATGTGTATTTTTCTTTCACTACCAGTCTAGCCAGTACCTTCTCACCCTCTCCTTTTGAAACAAGTGCAGTATAGTAGAGGGTTTAGTAAGACAAAGATGCAGTAACACCTACCTTTCAAATCTCGACATCTTTGGCACTAGCCCAGGGTAAATATGTGATCCTTATTCTTTGACAACATTGTTCAAACACTGAATTAATGTTTGCTACCTACATTAGATTGACTCTATCCAAAAAAGTACATAGCCACTATCCACAGAACATATAGCATAAGTGCAAGCTGATGAACACATGTTATTTAACTCTAATCCCCACAGTGTCATTTCCTTTTAGGTCTCCATTTCTCTTCAGGAATTACAAACAAAAGTGCTGGTTCTGATTGGTAGCTTTGGCCATAAGGAACTAAACTGAGATCACCATTTTGTTTAACATAGACGTTAAAATCCATCTCTGACATGTTTTCAATATACAAAAAAACCCCATGTGGCCCCCAATTCCACTCAGAAGTTGTCTCAGCACTGCCTGCCTGGTCTGTCTGATGTCTTTCATCAAAAAGTTGGACTGAAAGCTCACTAGATCATGTTATACTTATGCAGTATCTTGAGGAAACAGGCTAAAATTTGGCACCTTGCCAGCTTGGCTCTATACACATATACACATGCACACACACACGCGCACCTATTGCTGCTGTGAGGTGCCCCTGGCTTAGCTACCAGCATTCATCTGCTATAAAGGCACCTTGAGACCAGGCCACCAACAAATCCAATCTACCCTTATGGCAGGAAAGTTCAGGAGCCATGTGGGCAAGGACAGGTGGGTTCCTTGATGGCACTTGCAAGTACATTATTGCTCTGGTGCATGATAAGGGATAGTCAGGGTCTAAATTTTCTCCAGGGCCTTCTCTGAAAGTCACCTCAACAGGATTTACAGCCCTTTGGAAACAGAATGTTATGTTTGTGTATCATGTTTAACACAAAAGGGATAAGACCTTTTGTGGATACTTCAACATTATGTGTGATTGATAATAGATCACTGTTAGCCTGATATCAGCCATTTTCTGGTAACAGTTAAATAACTGTGGACTAGGAAAGAACTGATGCCACAATCTTGAACAAGAAAATTCTGGGTTTTTCTGGAGGAAACCTAAGCATATTATAAGTTCAGTTATTACGTTTGTAGCCAAGAGGAAAAAAATGTATGTTGGTTGCCTTATTCAGGTCCCAAGCAGCATCTGCTTTTCAGCAAGATCCTTCTATAGACAAGTATTTATTGAATTATTCACACTTAAATCTCAGGTATAAGAGGAACTGAATTTATATGCATAGCCACAACCAGAATACAAACCTAATTTATACAACTCAAACAGTTGCATAATGACTGCAGTCATTATCTCTACACAGGTGAGGAAGCCCTAAACAAGCCTTGAGTAAGTTACCAGTTACACAGCAGTGGTAACTAGGGATACATGTTAAAAATATCTAGGGGTCAAAAAGAAATGGCCAAAGTCAGAGGCAATCCCTCCTGAAAAGTTCTACTTCCTACCACTTCTCAGCTTCTGGCATTTTCAGTATCAGACTGTGATTATCAAAAGGATGAATTCCCAAATGCACGGCTGGCTCTACTCCCTTCTTCCCTCTCACTGCTCCATGCACACAAACAAACCAGTGGTACCCTCTAATGAAGCAGCAGCTTTGAAAAGTTTGTTCCAACTCCTCATTTTGATTGCTTTTTTTAGGAAGCAATTAAATGCAAGCAGCAAAATTAATGATATCCTATTAATTCACTCTGACAATGTTTCTTGGAAAGGTGACAGAAGACAACATGTACAACTGTATGAAAGGAAGAGGCCTGATTTGTAATAATTTATAATAATTAAATAATATGTATTCTATTTTACTTTTACTAAGCCGTTTACTGTGTGCATTCGAATTACTTCAGCTGCTGATTCATCAGGAAATGAAGACAGGAAGGAACAATTGCAGAAGTATCAGGCTATCAGCAAACATTCAGAACCATTGACTTTGGTGTAGCACATGTTGATTCTGCTAAACTACCCAAACTGGTTTAACCCAGCTTCAGAAACCACAGCGGAACCAGATTTCAGCACCTTTAATAGATGGTGCCAAAAGGTCAACTGAGCAGACACACAGAGTTTATAGCTAGAGTAAAAGATTGGTACTGACTGACAATAAAAGGAAAAATTACTAAATTAACTCAACAAGCACATTTTCTGGTAGCCTCTTTTCTATTAAAATTAAGTCATATTTTGAACAGAGAAAGTTTTTTGTGGGTCCCTTGTGAGTGGTTGCAAGACCCTAAAAGGAAGAAATGCACATACCTGGAGGAGCTAGATCTGCTGGGGCATGTGTGGTTGATCCCCAGTGTTCTGTAACCCGGAGCAATCCAGAAGATTAGAAGAGATTGCAGAGAAAGGTCAAGGTGCAGGCTGCCTTATGCCATGATGAAGGGCACCCCTTTTCAGGTCACATTCAGAGGGACGCCTTTGCAAGCATGAAATCTCAAAACTTGTAGCTTACAAGAGGTGCACCAGAGAGAGTTTCTTACATGCCACTGTATTGAAACCAGGTCTTTTGAGAATTTCCGTGGGTGTCTTCCAGCAAAAGCATTGACTCCGTCAGACCCTTTGCTTAATAAGAATCAAACAACAAAAGAGCAGCTCTTCATCTGTACTGGCACATTTTGTGCTTTTAGTTACAAACAGCTTCACAGAAACTCTTCCGCATATTTGCTTCCCCACTGTTGTGCCACGTTTCTCCTAAAATGACTGTGTGAATAATATGCCACCAGTATTGGCATTTAATTTAATGGAAATTACTTAGAAAAACAAAAATATCACAGCTAAAAAAATAAATGTTTCAATATTCTTCTTAGCTTACATTATTTAGGGCACCTGAATTTTTATTTACATATAATTTATTCTTTATTCAAAATCATAACATTTTTGCTTTATGACATCACATTTGATCGCTGTGGAGAAGTCCATTATGTCACAAGTATAATATTTAATTATTCCAGAATAATGAGGATGGGACCAAGGAAACTTTTAACATCAACAATATTGACTGTAAAGCTAAAAGGAGAAACTAACAAGGGTAATAATAGGAGATGTTGAAAGAAACGCCGTTTATGAAATATTTAGGTTAGATGTTCAGATAGAACAGATGTAGATAATGTTTTCAGTTGTGCAAGACTGTTTCCCTTAAAATTTACTTGTATTAAAAACAAACTGAAGGAGAGAACTATACTGAATGCCTCTGATTTCTAATTTTTGGTTTTTTGCAGAGTTTTATGCATGCAATTACCTTAATAGTGTCAACTGGAGTCAGAAAATTCTGATCTGTGTCATATAATTAGTAAGAGTTTATAACCCTGATGTTTAGAATAGAATAAGCTTTCATCATAAAAATTTGCTTCATTTCCTTGCAAGTTAAATGAGAAAAATGAAACCTTGTGTAGAGCTCTCAGACTAATATTCTTTGAGACAAATTCTGGCTTCCAGCTCCCCAGCTAAGACTACAAAATCTGTAGTGTAACAAATAGTCTTGTTTATTTTGCTGCCAGAAAGTCCTCCACATTTTGAGGTATAATCAACAGACTGATCAATTATTAACAGTAGTTTTGTCTTGTCAGTCTGTTTCCCCTAATATCTGTCATAATATTTATTTTTTAGAGATACAACTCACTTTAATTTTGGCCAGCTTAGTGACTGTATTCACCCTCTGTAGCCCTCTGCTTTCTTGCTAAGTGGGACAATTTTCTGGCTGCTAGTGCATAAGGACTGAAAACACTTTATATTCATATTTCCTTTAATTTCCATGTATCACCATCCAGTATTTTATCAGTGCTCTGAGACAACTCTCTTAACATTTAAAGAATCCCAGCTATTCAATGTCTTCTCTCCAGATTGCTTAGCAATATAAACTTTCCATTTCTTTTCTTTCACTGGAGTCCTGACGAAGATTGCTAATTTACAAGGGAAGCTCACTTACAGCTGGCATTCAATCCCACATTTCTCCTGGACGTCTTGTAGTTACCAATGTCTTTGAAATAGTTGCAGAATAATGATAGCAAGGCATTTGCTTTTGCTAGTTGCTGATTTTTACCCAAAAGCTTTTCTGACAAACCTGGCAGCACACGGTCTCATTTTTCTCTGCCATACTGTAATGGATAACGTTCTAATGCATTTCTTCCCACAGCTTTTCCCTGCTGTATTGCATTTTGCCTTTGTTGTATAGGCATAGCTGAGCATGAGTTACTATTGGCTTAGCTTCAGCTTGCTTTGAGATTATTCTCACGTGGCTTGGTTTATTTCCTGATTTTCATTTTATGTCTTTGAACTAGTGGCTCAACTTATCTGATTTTCCCTAGCTTTTTCACCTGAAAATCAGATAAAATAGCTTAAGATTTTCAAAACTGTATATGGAATTATACAGTTATATTATTAAAAAAAAACAGCCCTTCAGCCAACAAACCAAACCAAAAAAATCCCCTAACGAGTAATTGTTCTTTCTTGTATTCTATTTAGTTCTGAAATGTACCATTTTGTCATTGGTTTTGGTTTGTGTTTTGGTGGGTTTTGGGGTTTTTTTTTAACATGGAATTTGGAGCTTTCCTGCTCTATATAGGCATTTGCCCCCATATCTCATCTGATGCAATATCACACTAAATCTGTAAGTATGACCCTATGTAGCTTTCCTTTTACGCCATTTTTTTATATCTCCTTATATTTTGTTTTTTCTCATCCTTCTTGAAAGGCATTGGATTATTTAATTTTAAAAAATAGACTATTAGGTGATAACATCGTCCAGTATATTGTACCTGGCTAGGCATCAAGTTTTCTTTTCCTGATTCCAGTAGTGCTTTTTCACAGTGGATAAGACTGTGTGGTTTATCTTCCTTTTTCTTTTCCCTTTAGGTTAAAAATTTTGAGGGAAGATTATATACTTGTATAATGTGGCTCAGATCTTGGGCTACCTCTAAGAACACTAACACAAATTATTCAAAATCATTTAGCAGGAAGATTAAGACATGTTCTAGCAGCTTGTGACCATAAATTAGCTCATACAAACCACGTCATTTTCTGTTTCCTCAGACAAAAAGCAAGGCAAGGCTAAGCAAAGAAGCCATTCCACCTCCTGAGTGTGTATTAAAAGGGACAGGAAAGTAATGCCGACCCTTAAAAAGCAGTAAAATAAGAAACTACACAAGCTCTTCCATTTCTAGAGACAAGTTGTTACATTTTTTTTTTGTCCCTAATCTTCAAACCACTGATCCAAGTTTTAGAACAGAAGCTTTTGGCAATATGTCGCGATTTAATCCCAGCCGGCCACTGAGCACCACGCAGCCGCTCGCTCACTCCCCCCAGGCGGGATGGGGGAGAGAATCAGAAGGGTAAAAGTGAGAAAACTCGTGGGTTGAGATAAAGACAGTTTAATAGGGAAAGCAAAAGTCACACGCGCAAGCAAAGCAAAACAAGGAATTCATTCACTTCATTCACATCTTCTCATCGGCAGGCAGGTGTTCAGCCATCTCCAGGAAAGCAGGGCTCCATCCCGCATAACAGTTACTTGGGAAGACAAACGCCATCACTCTGAACGTCCCCCCCTTCTTCTTCGCCCAGCTTTATATGCTGAGCATGATGTCATATGGTATGGAATAGCTCATTGGCCAGCTGGGCCAGCCGTCCCAGCCACGCTCCCTCCCAGCCCCCCGCGCACCCAGCAGGGCACGGGAAGATGAGAAGTCCCTGACCAGCGCAAACACCACCTAGCAACAACCAAAACATCAGTGTGCCATCAACATTATTCTCATACTACATCCAAAACACAGCACTACAGCAGTCAATAGGAAGAAAATCAACTCCATCCCAGCCAAAACCAGGACACAGTAGCAGAGAGAAGTTTGCCTAACCATTAATATACTGCTATGCAATAACAATGAAAAAAAAAAAATCTCCCCAAAAGCTAACACCAATCACCATATCTTGTCAGAAACCAGATAAAACAGTCAGAGGGTCTGATCCCCAGGATGCAGGATCTCCACCCCTGCTTTAAAGCCTTAGTCATTACATCCTCTTGTCCCAGTGAACAGCAAGAGCATTTTAAAGGAGGCCACTTATCTACCAGAACACTCAAAGTCATGATGCAAACCATGGAACCTAAGGATGTGCCTGAACTGAATCCAAAGGAGAGTCCATCAAACAAAACAAATAGATATAGTTAAAAATGGCACCTCATGTAGGGCTACAAACAAAGCTGTAACTTGTGATAGCAGCAGGTAGGAAAAGACAGGTAACAGCAGGGAGTTGGGAGGAACCTTCCGAAGGTACCATGAAAAATCACCTGTCTACGAAAATTACAGTGAAACAGCATGCTTCTGAATTTCAGCAAGATTTTTATGCAGATGGGGATTTACTTTTTCTGCACCTGCTGTCAGTACACATTAGACCATAAACATCAGCAAACATTGATTAAGCATATTGCCCAAATGAAACATTAGGCAAAGAAGGAGGGAAACATCTCAGAAACTCTAGAGCATCAAAGACAAATGACTCACCCTGCAGCAATTTAAGGCAGAGTAGAGTCATTGCTGCCTATCAAACTCAACTGTGTTGAAAGTTTTGTAGTTTTTTTTTTAGTAAACATAACCCAACTTTTTTGTTTAACAACTCCCAGAGATCAGGAGTCATCAACCCCAATAAAACTATGGAAATCAGATTACTGGTCAACTGCATGAAAGGGTAGTTCTTATACTGCAGCTCTCTGAAGAAACTATGCAAAAAAGCACTTCTCTAGTAGCAGGGACTGGAAGCATGGCAGAGGAAAGACCAGCAGAAGGCTTTTTTGACCCTGGAATCAACAGGCTGAAATGTGACTCCCGTACTTCTTACGCAAATGTTTGCTGTTTGGAAGTGTTTTGGGACAATACAAGCATCAGGAATCCAACTGTCCCCCACGCTCTTGTCTCATTATGGAGCATAAGCAGCCAGAATCTGGTCAGTAGTATTTAAAGCAGCGTGGCAGAGAGAAAGGCATGAAAGCTACAAATAAGCATGCAAAATCTGAGCAGCAGTCTCTTTCTCCCGGTAGAATGGACTTACCCAGAACCAGACTTCTAGTATTCAGTGACCATTTTCTCTCCAGTATCATAAATGGTTCATGAATAATTGCAAGATGCGTGGGTCATTTTTGGCATCATTTAATCCATGTTTCAGCTGTTATTTTCAATAGCATGAAGCACTATAGGTAAAGGTTACCTATAACATATTGAAAGGCTTGTTTCTGCTTGTTAACAACATATTGCAGGAGGGTTTTATTATGCAGACATACTTAGTTACAGATAAGCTTCAATAAATAATAAAAACATTAACATATTGCTCCAATAAATAAAATATGTGTCATGTGGGGCTTGATTGCTGAATGCCTGTGTGACTCCAGAGAATCTTGCAGTTAATGGCATTTACAGGGATCAGACCTGTTCTGTTTCCTGAGGATGGAGATCCTGACCGCCCCTGCAGTGACACCCACCTTAGCTGTGTGTCACAGCCAGGCAGTTTAGTTGAGTGTACACTCTCTTCTGTGCTAGGACAGGTGCTTCGAATATCATACTACAACCTGCTAACTATCTGCAATCATTGTGAGGCTTAATGAGCCCGGGCAGACGAACTAGCCATCCACATTTGTGTATGCCTGACTTACCAGTGATCGCTGACTTGTCTTCAGGCTGAGCTTTAATGGATTTTCACAAGTGATTCCAATATAGTTTTCATCCATCTCAGCTGATCTGTAGCAAAGCAGTAACAATGCTGGAAATTCGTCAAACTCCTCAGAGCAGATCCTCCTAACCCACATATAAATGCTGGACAATGTTTAACCTTAAAGAAGGTTGACTGGCAAGTTTTGGGAAGGAAAACTGCCAATGTAGGGAGTTCACGGTAAAATGGGAAGGAAAAAAGAACTTATATTTTGTCTTTTAAACCTTATTAGGTACTGATGAAGTGTGTAACTTTTAAATTCACATTTGTAATTCCATGCAAAGCTGACTAATGTACTATGGCTCTTTGTAAAGTGAAAGACAGCACCTTAGCTGAGCATTTCGATGTGCAATGTTTTAAAGCTTTTCACACTACATATTGAATATGAAGCTTACCTATCACCAACATTTCAGTTCTGTCTTCTCATATGCAGACACATTTTATATACCAATCACTTTGCTACCCAGCTTTGTTTGCAGAAAGCAGGAGGGAAGTAATATTTAGCATAGTAATTATCATTTTAGCCAGGCCATTTTTCTCTTGAAAATAGGATCTCAAGCACCTACTGCAATTCAGTTACTAGAGTATGTCACAGCTGAGGACCTGGCCGTATGGACTTATTCAGGCTAAATGCCATTTGATAAGCCATTAGAGGAAAATGAATTATATACATTGATGCACTGAAATGATCTTATTTTAATTCATCTAACTCATAACTAAGAATATATTCTGCTTTTCTTTTTGCATTGTGAAAGCTTTGATAGGCAATATTGTGAGGTCCCAGTAACTGGATATTATTAGGGAGAGCACATTATCTCTGTGTTCAAATGACAGGCATTCATTTCAGTGCTCGTAATAATATCGGGTGGTCTGATGCTTAGGAACTTGACCATCAACTTCTTTAAAAGCAAAATAAATTGGGTTTCTTTTGTTTGAGTTTTTTTTGTTCTGTTTTTCTGTCAACATGAATTGGTAGTACTTACTTAGTTCCAAAGCAGGGATAAAATAAATATTGAAGTGCCAGTACCCAGGAGCAAGGAGATATAGTCCAGCCAATGGTAGCTTTTTTAAAAGTACATTTTGAAGTAAAAAAGCTGAGGCATTTTTAATAACTATTGATTTCCTCCTTAAATAGCCCCTGGGAAGTTTGGGTGTATATATTACAGGACCAGCTATTCCAAGCAAGACTCAGTACTGAAAAAGCCTTACCAGCCCTGAGGGGGCCCTGCTAACTTTGATGGTGGTTGGAAACTCATCACTGCCAGAGACAGCTGATCAATTCTCATAGCAAGAGATTTTTTAGATAAAGGCAGGGCCGATTTACTAAGTGCTGTTGCACACCTGGTTTTAAATAATAACCCTTGTGACAAGGGCTGTAACTTCTGTGTTCTAGAGAGCAGTGAGGATGCCCCAGGGGCTCAGCAAGGAAGGAGGGAAATATATGGAGCCCTTAGCTCCAGCTATATCACCGAGCATAGAGGGTACTCTCAACACAGATATGACTCTTTACTTACTCAAAATTATACACTGCCTATACCCTCTGATAGGTATCTACTCTTTTTACTCATCCACAGAGCAAACTTGTCAAGTTTTTGCAAATTGAGAAGGAGAAGCACAACAGGCTCTTAAAGCATTATTGTCTCCCAGGCAGCGTTATATTTCACATGTTCACAGTGCAATACCCCAACTCCTCACTCTCTTGCTGCAAGATCCGAGAACAAGCTGCTGTACTTCAGGGACAGGAAAAAAGAAGGTGGGAAGCCCTTGTGCCACCCAGTTCCCTAGCACTGGGAGAATGTGATAGAGGGGATAGAGACCTGCAAAAAGCACTTTTGAATCTGCGCTGGTTTTGGCTGGGGTAGAGTTAATTTTCTTCATAGTAGCTAGTAAGGAGCTATGTTTTGGATTTGTGCTGCAAACAGTGTTGATAACACAGGAATGTTTTCATTATTGCTGAGCAGTGCTTACACAGAGTCAAGGGCTTTTCTGCTCCTCACCCCACCCCACCAGCGAGCAGGCTGGGGGTGCACAAGAAGTTGGGAGGGGGCACAGCTGTGACAGCTGACCCCAACTGACCAAAGGGATATTCCATACCATATGATGTCATGCTCAGCATATAAACTTGGGGAAGAAGAAGGAAGCAGGGGACGTTCAGAGTGATGGTGCTTGTCTTCCCAAGTAACCGTTATGCGTGATGGAGCCCTGCTTTCCTGGAAATGGCTGAACCCCTGCCTGCCGATGGGAAGAAGTGAATGAATTCCTTGTTTTGCTTTGCTTGCATGCACGGGTTTTGCTTTACCTATTAAACTGTCTTCATCTCAACCCACGAGTTTTCTCACTTTTAGTCTTCTGATTCTCTCCACCATCCCACCCGGGGGGAGTGAGCGAGTGGCTGTGTGGTGCTTAGTTGCCAGCCGGGGTTAAACCACGACAGAGCCCAAGTTCACATTTGTATTGGTAATAGAGATTCTCTAGTCTATACACAAAGACCACCATTTAGAATAGCTGAGGCCAATAAGTTCTATGTACTTCAGTGTTTCGTCATGTTTTACTGTTACAAAACATGAAAAATACAAGGGAGGTATTAACCGAAAAATGCAGTCAAGTGGACACAAAAAGAAGCTAGAGGGAATGGGAAGGAAAGGAAGAAAGAAATCAAAGCTTCTTACAGACACTTGCACTTTGCAGCTCTGGAAAGGGGGGAGGGAAAGGAGATTTAGGCCAGAGAGCTATAAATCCAAGTAAGAACAGGAAGGAAGCTTTAACGAGGAGTGTCGAGAGAGAGCAGGCAAACCTCAACAGCCCTAAAGGGAGCCATTGCAACAAAGGGACAGAGAAGACGTGTACACTGAAGCTGATTTAAGAGAGGTCAGCCCTAGCAGCTGGGGACTAAGCTGACTGTTTCCTAAACTAAGTCACTGATGCAGCTAGGAAGAATCTTGTCATTAAATCTTATCTATACCTATCTTTAAATGCTTTTCTTTTGCATCTGTTTTTGCAAACCCAGACAAAATAATACAGGTGTCAGTAATCCCAAGGAAGATTAAGGGCTCTTTGGCCTGTGACGGATTGTATTGGTTAAGTCACATTTTCAGTGTCACTTAAAGTAGCTACACATGACCACAGGTGTGCTCATGCCTACAGGAATGACATCTCGTTCCTGACCTAAGATTCCCCAGCTTCATCCCTCTGAGCTTCCTGGTCCCTGCTGTGGAACTGGGACATGGAGACTGAAAATCCTGGTACCTGAGGTTTCCCCTGACCAAGACTCACCTTTGCAGGGGAACCCACTACTGGTTGCTCCACATGCTGAGGATGGTGAAGTCACACAAGGAAGTGCTGATCTTTCTTCTCCAGTCCTGAAAATCCCTGAAAGACAGAAGGAACATGACTGTGACCACAGTCAGATGTAACCACCATGCTATATGTAATATGCTGTATGTTTGGAGTCCCATCTCTCAGCAGCACTTCTGGTGTCAAGGATCAAATGGGGGGACAGAAGAACCACTTGGCCCTCCATCCTCCAGAGTACCCAGCCTGGTACGTTTGCAGACAAAGATGTAAATCTGTTTTCTTGGGCCTGCTCACACTCTGTGCATCTCACCAGTGACAAGAAGGAAGCAACACAGCTGTCCAGCAAGTTCAGTGTGCTGCATGCTAATTGACTTAAGAAAGGCAAGCTTTTTCTATTAATACCTCATCCTGGAAAGTCACAGGTTGTGCATGATGCATAATGACTTGGAGTAGATGTATTTGCAAGAAGTACTTGTTATAGAGGGGGGCAGAGGCAGATGGGATAACTTACCAGTTCTGCTGTGCTCCTGCCAAAACAGAGTATGAACACGACTGGCCCGAGACCGAAAGCAGGCAGCATGGAAATGAAGTCAGAGGCCCAAAGAGAAGGCTATAGCAGAGCCCAACCTTGCCGTGGCCTGGGGATGACAGGAATGCTCAGGGGTAGCAAATGGAGAAAACAGACAAATGTTACTAAGTAAAAATATATTCTCTTATACTTAGACTCTCTTTCCTCACCGTTGCATTCCTCTGAGGTCTCATTTGCCTCAAACGTTGGATCCTTTGAGTCTAAAAACACCAGAGAGACTCCCCATGTTGAGACCTGTGGGACACATGCAAGAATGGCCAGCCACAGATCTTTCCCGCACAGCAGCAGATCCAGCAGGTTGTGGAGGCCTTTGATGCTTCATGTGCAAATGCAAGCTGGTACCTTTCAAAACACAAAAATTTCCACAGAGCCACCAAGACCAAGACCGATGCAAACAGCAACTGTGCACTTGTTTGTACTGGACCAAGAGCAAAAGGGTTTGGTATAAGCCTCCCTAACCATTTATTCAAAGCACTACAGTTCCTCCATTTTATGCTGTTTGTTCAGTATTTGCAAATTTGTGCATTCACACTATTAGGAAAGGAAGATTTTTGCTGCTGTTGCACAACCAATTTGGAGGCTTTTCACTTCTCCGTCAGCCAAGCATTTCTATAAAGCTATACCTACTGTCCTCTATTTTAAAAATCCTACACAGACATAAGAGCTTATATAAAAAATCTCCCATACAGACAGACCATGACCTCTTCTTTGCACTCCCTTCCCTCCGACACAGGAAGGCTCTAGCACTGCAGTAGCTAATGCCATAAACAATGCACTTTTCATAGTGCATTTGAAGAATTTGGAAAGATACCCCAAATGTGACTCCCTTATACAAAGTTTGTTTTGCACATCACTTCCCCCAAGGCAGGTACCAGCTCTGACAGACCCTCCACAGCAGCTTCACATCTACTGTTCTGTGTAACGTTAATGAAAGCTTGCGAGGCTCGTTAGGGAAATGCGGCGTAGCCCAGCAGGCTGTGGCACTCTGCTAGTGCTGCCCTACCCCCCAAATTGTGACAAGCAACTTAAAGGGTTATGCTAAGTATATATCCAAAATAAAGCATCTCACTTCAAAGAAACCCTTTTCCCCTCTTCCTCACTAACCCCACCCATTTCAAAAGAACAAGAAAGAGCTGGCTGAAAAGCAGGCTGTGCGGTATTTGGATGCAGTTGCAATGTAGCTTACATAGGAGACACGCACTGTGCTCTTTCACCCAGCATCTCCTCCAGTGCTGCCTTTCAATTTTTAATGAAAAGCATGTTGAAGGTACATGATTCCTCTTTCTGAATGTAAAATGTATTTATCATTTTGTAGCGGATGGAGATAGAATATGGATGCACATCTGCTACTTCTCAAAAAAATAGGCTGGCATGAAGATGTTAAATACTATTCTTGCCTGGAGAGACCAGAGAAGGCACGAAAGCTCTCTCTTCCCTGTAGTGCTGGTCACCCTGAAATGACCCTCTGAGATCCCTTCTCCTAAAAATACAGGGACCGAACATGGTCCTCTACTTTTTGTAATCTTTTAAACAGTAGCAAAATGGGGATAAAACATTGTCAAATCTCAGTAACAGCATTTTACATACACTTTACCCAGGTGTAATTGATTGCAGAAAGGGCAGGTTGATTAATATAATTCTCAGTAATTTTGATCAGGTGAAATTACAGAGGCATGAACATGAATCAGCACCATATGCTGATAAGTTTTTGTTATTTCATTACATGCCAGATGTTTCTGCCTCTGCATATCTATTATAAGAGCACCTTAGAATTCTTTTTTCAGATAAATAAAAGTTTTCATTTTCAGTAGGTTATAGGAGAGCTCTGGTTATAAGCTTAATTTATTCTTCCAACTGTGTAAAGTTCCTAACTGATAAAAATTTGGAACAACAAATCCAAGTTTAATTGATCTCATTTTGGAAGCAACAAAAATGCAAAAGCAGCCTCTCATTAGGCCTGTAGGTTTGCTGTGATCCCTGCAAAAGATGGGACTGAAATACAGATGGAACTGCAAGCAAAACTGATGATAAAAGCCACCTGACTACACAAACAGCATTTTAGCTTAATTGAATTGAAAGTGAATACCAAGCTGAAAATTTTCTAGTCTGCAGGAGGAGCTACTGATACAAACCACTTTTTTAAACTGATGCGATGCATGCACATATACATTTGCAGGTACTGAAGTATCTCTACTTGTGCACCAACACATAAACTCACATAATCTCATTGTAGACTAAGTTCTGGAGTATTTAGAGGTTTCCATTCAAAGAGGAAAGTTGGCTAAAAATTTGGTTTGCTTGGTTTGCAGAATAGTTCTCTTTATTTCCTTAGGAACTCAGTTTGGTTAGGTTTCTGATTCAAATTCATACTTACAGACTTTTGCAAAAACTTGGTTAACTCTCTGTGGTGATAAATTTCACCAAGTTTTTTTTCTGATTGGCTGTTTTCATCAAATAGTGGTGCCAGCAACACCCTCCCCATCTCAGCCTTCATACTGTTTGCCAACAAACCCTTTCCCTTCATTCCCTTCTGTCCCCAGCCTTGTCTTGCTCCTTTTTTTGTAGTCTTCTCTGGGAATTTAACTAAATCTCCCACTTTAAAAAGACCCCAGTAATCCATACTAACATTCTGTATCTTTGTAGCTCTTTTTATTCTGTCTTTTTGGACTGCAAGTTCAGTGGGACGCTGATTATATTTGTACAGGAACCATCATTCTGTGACTTGATGATACAAATACCACAAACAATAGTACATTTTTGCTGGAGCTAAGACCAAAGTTGGGTGTTGTGTCCCTTAGATCCTGACTAATAAAACACTTAAACATGCACAAAGCCATTTAGAGTAGAGTAGCACTAACAACAATTTAAGCACCTTAGATGTGACTATCCATGGCTAATTACCAGGATGGGATTTAAAGTGTGCAGATGTAAATTGAGCATACAAAAACCCATCTGGAGTTCACTGTTCACTGGTTTGGATAAACGTAACTTTAAAAATCAAATAAATCCCTAAGCACCATAAATCAAAAGTGCTATGCCTAATGTGACAGATAAAAGGACTGTAGTACTCTTTCCAGTATTTTTGTAAGATATATCTAGAGGAATCAAATTTCAGGATGTCTAGAAATATATTTTTAAGACTTCACACTTTTTTCTTTGAAAACTTTTTCTCTTTTCCTCTATCCAACCTTAAGTTACTATGGAGTAGGGTGGGAATTAATCCTTTCATGCAATACAGTTTTACTTGGGCTACTTTAAACACAGCAACTAACGACCACGAGCAGTACCATAAACTCAAAGTATATAACCGGTATCTGGTGATGAGAACTGAGTGCTTTAACTCAGTGTTATTGGATATAGAAAGCAAAGACAATTTCTAAAATATGGTGGGAAGAGAACGGAACTATCTTTAGTGGTTTGAAGTGTGACTATTGACAAGTAAGTACTTTGTATCAGAAAACTCCACCACTCTTGCCAAAAAATTAAATGAAGCTCTGGTTGGGCACAACAGCTGAGTTTAAAGACAGAAGCATAGAGCATGGTGTGAGTGAGTTGAGTGGGACAGTGACCTTGCAACAGCGGATAAGGCATGCTTTTAATTCTCTACTACAGGCTTCAATCAAATCTGACATTAAACTTTATTCAAAAACTGAATCTGACTGATAAAAATATTTTTTATTAGATCTTTTCATCATGATTTCAAAAAGCACTTGATGATCTGTCATATATATGAACTAAATTACATGTTCTGCACAGCACATTTACCACTAAAATAAGCATTTTAGGCCCAGTCAATCATTGTCAAGACAGAATGGTACATTTGCAGGAACTGTTGACGAAACTACTAAAAACCAAGCAAATACGGTTTAACGCAGAAGTTGTCTAGCAGAAAACCAAAGAAATTCCATAATTATGGCTGTTTGTTCAAAATTATTTTGTCTCCTAAGGCATATGTACTCTTTAATTATCCAATCACACACTGTGTTCCCCACTAGTAATCTTAATTCTGGCTTTTCTATCTTTTGAGTATGAGTTATAACACCAATAACAGTCTCTTAGTAAGTTTGTGATGTAAATATATAAACCACAGGCATAGCTTGCACAACACAAAATGATGCAGGTTAAATAAATAACCTAAACCATGGTATGCTTTAAGATCCTAAATGACAACATGTTGGCTGCTTGTGTTTAAAAATCGCATAGTGGGGAACTTGAAAGTGTTTATAAAGCTGGCTTGTGCCTTTTCATCACCGTCCTTAGTCAAATAACTCCAGCTGCAGTATTGCTCAGGTTATGTCATGTACATGACTGTGTGTAAATAACTGAATAAATATAGGAAAGATCTTTCTTGATTCTCCATTCTTTCAGTTAAAAAAATCATTTGGTGCCATTAGTCATTTAAACTGGTCACCCAAAATGAGGTCTTAAGCCTTTTTTAAGCTTTGCTGCCAGAAAAGATACCTAAATACATGGTTGGACACATAAATAGCAGTCTGACAGCTCTAAAATGTCAACATGTCTTCAGCTTCAAAGGACTGGAATTCAGTCCAGCCCTATTCAGCTGGAATAGTTAGGTTATTTTCTACTGAAATCTATCATCTAAAAATGCAAACTTTCATATAATTGATCAAAATCACTTAACATGAAATCTAACAAAACCAAACATATTAATAGCTTTTTGACTTATGCATATGTCAAATGCTCGATCCTAAAAATATTTAATTTGATTAACAGGAGTAGTCCCTTCACATGATCTAGTATCTTTCTTAGATGAATCATGTGCTTCAACCTACTTAATTTTCACCTTTTTTAGGATCAGCCCCGACATGTCACATTTCATCCTCCCTTATTGTAGCTTTGTTGAAAACCATGGAGACACATTTCATTTTCCCACCATTTTCACAAGTATTTACCCTATCTCCACATCCTGGGGTTCAAAAATACCTCAAGGGATTTTCAACCAGATGAAATATTGTTGTAGGCTTGACTTCTTCACCTTTTTTCACTGCCATCACACAGGAAAATAAACATGTTTTATGCTGAAATTAATCAAATTCAGCGATCTTTTGACAGTCGTGCTCTAGCTTCTTCTTTCACTGCTTCATTAATCACAAATAAATCATGATGGCTAGTGACTCACCGGAGGATTGACATGGCAGTGTGTCAATATCTGTAACTGAAGTATTGTTGTTGCCTGGTAAATTATTAGCAGAGGGGATTGTTGACTGAGCAGCAATTCCCCAGAAGTCTGGAGCCATTAGGGCGTATTACTCTCAAAGCCCATTGGCCTCGGAAGACTATAACAACAGTTTAACCTTAGCAAGGGTATAACATTTGGGCTGGGCTATCCATATCCATGTCCAGGTCCAGACCATATTCATCGATAGATGTGGAGCTTTCAGCTGTCTCTCAGCATGCGGCTGGGGAACCATCACAGAATAGACAAATTACTAATGCAGTTCCTCAGGGAACCTATGGCCCTAGGACAGGTCACATTTTTTAATCAATGACTTGGAAAAAAACAAAGTCATTATGGATAACATTTTCAATGGTCACAAAGACTGATGGAAGGCCAAATAAGAGAACAGGTCCTTAACCCCATGTAATTTTAATGCCTGGAAGCTAGGCACAGACAGCGCATTTAATAAAGCTAAATGTAAAATCACACAGTGTCCAAGTTATGGCTGATGATTGATCTTCTCTGTGCCCATTAGCACTCCAACATGATTACTTGCCATCATTTTGGGGTTGCAAACAACAGCCAGTATTGAGTCATATGTATTCATATAGTTACGGAAGGTGTGACTGACAGAAGACAGGTTTTCTAAGTCCTATAGGTTCAGCGAGTGAAAAGGCTTTATGCAGAACCGGAATACAAGGCTACTCAGCCTGAAAGAGCTCAAGCAGTGATTTGTCTGGGGGCAGTCATTAATAGGTTATGCTAAGGTCATGCTGGGAGACATCAGTGCCTGGCCAATCAATTAGGATGTGAAATGATCAGTTATGCAAAGCAAGGCTGATTGTCTATAGTTTACCCATAGGTTTAGTTTCCTTAACCTGTTCATGTTGGGAGTGTACAAAACGAGAGTCCCTTGTCATGTGGCCAGGTCACACTGTTTGCCAGACACAAAGTAGGAGAGAAAGATTTGGCCTTAGAATAAGCAGAGACTGTATGGCTGTCCTATTTCCCATACCTGTAATTGAATCATCTATCAGGGATTTCACAAATGAATACTTGAATTTGCTCTCATCTTAGCATGGCTGAAGCTAAGGGCATTTCCATGGTATCTGTTGAAAACTCACTGAATACTCAGACATTCAATTTTTCAGACTGTGATGATACATACTTTGCACTGCCTAACACCATAAAACACGGCTTCAGCATTTCCATCTAGGTTTATGAGTTGATTCAAGGGTTAGCAATGCAAGGAAATGCATTTTCACATTTTACAAGGGATCTGTATAAGAAGAAAAATTTTCTGGTGACATTCACCAATTAATTGAGCCTTTGCTTGCAGTACAGTAATAAAGAATATTCCTGCTCCTCCTAGGAAGCATGTAATAGCATATCAAAACCCCAAGAACTTAGGTGTGCAATATTGTCCTGATTTCAGCTGGGATAGAGTTCATTTTCTTCCTAGTAGTTGGTATGGTGTTGTGTTTTGGATTTAGTATGAGAATAGTGTTGATAACACACTGATGTTTTAGTTGTTGCTAAAGTAATGTTTATGCTAGTCAAGGACTTTTCAGCTTCCCAAGCTCGGCCAGGTGCACAAGAAGCTGGGAGGGAGCATAACCAGGATGACTAACCCAAACTGGCTAACGGGGTATTCCATACCATATGACGTCATGCTCAGTATATAAAGCTGGGGAAGAAGAAGGAAAGGGGGAGGATGTTTGGAGTGATGGTATTTGTCTTCCCAAGTAACTGCTATGCGTGATGGAGCCCTGCTTTCCTGGAGGTGGCTGAACACCTGGGAAGTAGTGAATGAATTCCTTGTTTTGCTTTGCTTACTTGCGCGGCTTTTGCTTCGCTTGCGTGCGCGGCTTTTGCTTTATCTATTAAACTGTCATTAACTCAACCCATGAGTTTTCTCACTTTTACCCTTCCGATTCTCTCCCCCATCCCACTGGGGGGGAGTGAGCGAGCAGCTGCATGGGGCTTAGGTGCCAGCTGGGGTTAAACCATGACAAATATCTAGAGAAATATGGTTTGGGTACCAATAATTGAGTAAGAGTTCCAAGACCCAATGAGTAGCATTAAATATTGAAAAACTTGGCCTATTTTTGTAGATTGTAATGTCAATCCATTTTAACTAAACACAGAGAAGGCTCATGGGCAACTTGATTGTACTGTGTAAGTGCTCACATGCACCACAGCAATAGGGTAATAGAGAGCTTCTCAGTCCATCAGACAAATACATGACAAGATCAAATAGCTGGAAGCTGAAGTAAGGCAGTTCAAACTCGTAATAAAATGTTATTATTGTTTTAAA
Organism: Fulmarus glacialis; assembly: GCF_000690835.1. NCBI lineage: Eukaryota > Metazoa > Chordata > Aves > Procellariiformes > Procellariidae > Fulmarus > Fulmarus glacialis. The sequence goes on from NW_009186766.1 coordinate 27,701, forward strand.
TGAGGAATTACTAATTAAGGAATGATTGCAAAGATGGTGTTGTGATATGACCTACCACTGACAACTTTCAATTAAAGCTTCAACGTTTTTCTGGGAGAGTCACTGTAGTTAAACAAGAATTTGTTTATTTAGTCATACAGCCTGTGCTGTAGAACTCAAGCTAAATAACCACAGACTAATCCATTCTAGCTTGATATTCTAAGCCTCTATAACATAAACACTTCTAAGCCTCTATAACATAAACATTTCTTTAGTCTCAATAAACAGGAAAAAGGGTATTTTTTTTCTGTGTGGAAAATAGAAATTCCTAGTCTTATAACACATCATTAAAAAGTAACCATATTTCTGCCTCTGAATCTTAATGCATGTTGGAGAATACGATCTGGTTGGTTTGTTTGTTTGTTTGTTTGTTTTTCCTGAATGAAAATGTTTCTGTTCCTGCAGAGTAGCTCGGCCTTAGCTAAGAAAACTGTCATTTCTCCTTATCAGAAAACACAAGTCCATTGTGGACAACCCTGCTCTGTATCCATTCCATCAGGCTTTGTTTCTCTGCTCCACTACCTTGATTTTAATGAAACCTGTCCTTGTGCTTCTGCTCACTTTGAATTAGCTATTCTTCACCCAGTCAGACTGATTGACTTTTTTATCTCATGACTGCCCAAGTATGGAACAAACTTCTTTCACAACCATCTATACCACTTACAAATTGTTTTCTGTTTTATTTCCATTTATTCTTGTAAACACTGAAGCACAAGAGACTGAATGCTTCAAATCTCACCGTCATTTTACTTAAGAAAACTCTGCTGAATTCTATGGTTTTTCCCTCATAGCCAAGACCTTGCTTTTTCATTTTACTGCTTGAACTGCTTATACTAAGCAGGATCCTCTTCGCGCTAATTTGATAAAACATATTGAGGGATTGTACTACTTAGGTTTTTTTTCACTGCATGCTATTCTTGGGGGGAAAATACTCTATAATCACATAAAGTATACTATTCAATTTTGTTTAATTTAAGAAAATTCACAATATTTTTTGTGGATTATTTAGAAATCTGTTCAAATATTATGGCCATATTCTGTATTTAAATATTTTGCCAAATGACAGGGCTTTGATTTTTAGTAATTTTACAACTGGGGTTTTGTTACGGTATTAAATACTACCTCCACGTTCTATATTTCATATTATAAATGGATAAAGCTTAATCAACATTTAAGAATGAGGACCAGGAAGTTTAGTGTAAATTCATCTCTCACAATTAGAATTAGTAGACTTGATTTTCTAGTTCTTGTGTCTTAGGTTACTTCCATTACTGAAATCAGAATTGTAGCATTTTTCACATCCCTCCATCAAGATGTATTTTACATCCAATAACTCTCTGGAGGCACAGGACTGGAGGGAACCTCAAGATGTCATTAAGTCTATTATTGCTTTGCTCCAGAAAGAACTGTTATACCAGTGTCATTTCTGACAGATATTTCACTAGTTGATTCTTAAGGACTTTGAAAGACGGAGATTCCACCAATTCTCTAGGCAATTTATTCCAATGCTTCACTCTCCTACCAATTAAGCTGCAGTTTATACCCATTATTTCTAGGCATAGAACATGAAGAATGGATTATTCCCCCTCTTTGCAACCACCTTTTATGTATTTGAAGATTGTTTTGTTCCTACAGTCCTCTCCTTTCCAGGTTAAATAACCCGATTTGTTCAATTGTTTTTCATAGGTCACATTTTTAGACTCCTGAACATTCTCATTTTTCTCTACTGAATTCTCTCCAACCGGTCCACATATAATTGGAAAATTGCTCTGAGTGAAGCCTTTAAATGCTGAATCAATAGGAAGAATTTCTTCATGTCTTGCAGGCTATACTTGGGGTTATAAATTCCATTTGATCCCAAAGAGCTCTGGTCTTTTTTTCATCAGTATGACATTGTTGAATCATGTTGAGCTAGTCCACTGTATGGCCAGCTTTAACCCCTACGTCCTTTCCTGCAGAACTGCTCTTTAAATTACTTTTATCCATCCTGTCTACAAAACAGACAACTCCTGCCTAATGTATGTGTCCCCATTGAATAGTATCTGATTATTTTCAGATCATATCTCCAATTTGTCAAGATCACTTTAAATTGTTATACCATTCTCAGTATATTCATCCCCAGCTTGTCTCCATCGGCAAATTCAATATCCATACTCCGTACTCCATCATCCAAGTCATTAATGAAACTCTTGAACAGCATATGGATTAGAAACAGATGCTACTCTATGAATCCTTCTATTTTGACAGTGACCCATTGATAAATACTCTTTCAGTATTGTTTTCAAACCAGCTCTGGATCTAGATTCACACAAGTCACGACGTTTCATTAGCTAGCGTATAATGTTGTCATTGGAGAATGCCAAAAGTCTTTCTAAAATCAAGGTACAGTATGTGTGCATGCCCTTGGTCCACAAAGGCTGTTTTACTGCCACTGAAGGAAATTCAACTAATAGCTTGCTGAAAATATCACATATAATTGGTGCAAAACAAAATGCAAAGCCTGAATGGGTGAAATCCTTGCAATGGATTGTGATTCCCAAATTGTGATTCTCTTTCCACAGAGGAGATGCCTACCCTCGCAATTTGTTTTTATTTTCTCTAGACTGCACAGTGTCTTGGGAATCTGAACCACTTGGCATGCCTCTATGAGTAGCAGAGACATTTGAGCTGCAAAAGCTTTAACTTCTGTTAAATGAAAAAAATATTGCAAATTCGGAAAGAAAAGAAAAATAGATAGCAAGCAGTATACAGCAGAAGGTTTATAATGTAAAAACTGATAAGGGAAGCTAAAGATGACAGAAGACTCTGTGGATGGCAGGACTGAGTCCAATAAAAAATTGTCTTTGAAGTCTATTTTGAACAAGTGAAATTCTAACAATGGTATAGGCTCATTGCTTGACAGAGATGGTAGATTTATTCACAATAGTGCAGAAGTAGAAGTGTTTATGAAATGCTTCCATGCCGTATTTGAAATGCAGAGAGATCACAGAAGGATCATTCTTGCACGATGAAGTACTTTCTAGGCTATTCATGACAAAGGACATTAAACAGCTACTGCATTTAATAATTTTTAAATGAACAGGCTAGGAAAACTTGCATCTAGTTCCTAGTTCCTAAAATGGTGCTTTTAGACTCTCTGTCTCACTTATCTTAACACTTATTAAATCCTGGGCTACCTAGCAAATTCCAGAAGATTAAAAGAATGATAATGTCATGCCGAGAGTCCAAGGGGGCAAGTGGGATGAGCAGGATAAATGCAGGAGAGGAAGAGCTACTAGGGAGGCAACATATGGTTTTAATAGATAAAATTTCATAGCATAACAGATTCGCAACAGATTTATCAAAATTACTTGAAAAATATAGAAAAGTCTGAATTTTTGCCCAGTTAAAACAGATGGCAGGCACTGCAGTGTTTCCAGACACCAGCTTCAAGTTTTGAAGGAGGCTCAAAATGAGGTAAAACAAAAAAGTAATTGAGCTGTCTGACATATTCTCTAGTAAACAATTATTCATACCAAACAACTTGTCCAGCTCCATTAGTTATATGAGGTGCAGACCAGGATTAGTCAGGATGTAACTGGCAGCAGTTAAAATACTTTATCAAATTAGAGAAAATACATATCCTCCTGCTGCTCTATGTTTGGTTACGTGTTGCATTCTCATGTTTATGCTCTTGTGAACACCATCATTCAGCAGCTGCCTTCAAAATAATGTGCTCCACATAAGCATTCATTTTATATTATCATCAGACTTGTGCTCCTACTTGTACTGAGATATGCAAATTTAAGATTTCTCTAGAATTGTCAGAAAAGCCTGATCATATCAATGCCCAACCGGTTTATGTGACAAGAGCTGATGGGAGACCAGGGAGGTGGCCATTGTTCTCTGAAAGTCCCATTGAAAATGCTTCAAACCAAGAATAGAGATATCAAAACTGAGCATTCCTGAAACTTTGGCAATCAACTTTGATAGCCTAAGACACTCAGCTTGCTAACCTTTGAGTTCAGCTGGAAATAGGACAGGAATAGACATTAGGAGTTAAAGCAAAGCCCAACCCAAATTACTTTCAGAAACAAAACCAAACAACTCAGGAACTCAAAGCCAACTATTGAGCATTCAGCCCAAAGGACTGAAATGAGTGTTTTTGTGGATTTAGTGTGCGGCAGATATCTTTACTTGTACTCGATTTTTTTTAAAATTTTTATTTATTTATTTTTTAATCCATACATTATGTCTCTTGAAGCTAGCTGTTCCATCCCTCAAAGCCAATGTCACAAGCGTCTAGCTTCTTACATTTTTACCAAAATGTGTCCTTGGAGGACTGGGACAGAATACTGAGACTGCAATTCATCTCACCCTAGAGGCATTTCTAGGGCATGATTCATCTAGTCCTAAAGTAGGTGTCTAAATTAGGTCAGATGAATCAAGACTCAAACCCCCTATTTCTTTCCCTTTTGTATAAACAGAAATAGGTGGCCCACCAGATGTCAGTGTCTTCATTGTGGATATCTAAAGGAAGGAGAGCAAAGTCCAAAACTTATGCTATGACAAAGCAGAAATAGCCTACGTGATTTTATTTTATCACCATTTTCCCATCTCTAACAACCTCACGCATATGAGCAACACATTGGTTTTCTAGATCTGTTTGCAAGGACTTTTCTCGCAGTATCATTCTGAAGTTTGGGTCAGTATACTAGTATCCGTATAGCTTTCCCACATCACAAAGCTTTAAGCACTTTTTTACTAACCACAGCAAGAATCTCTAGACACCTGCATAAATAGGTCCATTAGTTGCAAAAATTGCAGGTTTAAGCCAAGATGGATCAACATTTATGCATTTTGCAGCTTTCTGTACAAGATCAACTCTAATTCCTCTGCACTGATGTCTAAAGCATTTTTGGCTCTGTTCCATATCCTATTTTAAGTCTCATTGTCCTCGCAATCATAGATGAAGGACATAATACTTTGTTTAACTTGTAAATGTCAAGAGGTGTAGCATTATCATCTATGTTACCAGTAGCACTAATAACATTGCAGACTAGACTGCTCCATCTTCATCAAAGGCTATGCATCAGTTGAGACACAGTGCTGATGATAACCTGAGTCAGCTGTCAGTGAGGAGAGCTCTTTATTATGTAGGTCACTACCAGGAGTTCATTTCAGCAAACACCTGCAAATTCCACTTCGCCAGAAAAAAAATTTTCTTCTTGGCAAAAAAATTAAAAGCGGAGTGCAGAGAAGACACGTGAATGTATTCATATCCTCATGCCTTAAGTATGCACGCAAGAAGCTCTTACTAGCTTGCTGAATATTTGTATAACCCCTCTCCTCCCACAGTTTTGGTTTATTTTTGCATTGATTTTTTCAGACTGTTTCCAAGCCATGCTTCCACTCTACCTCTTGAGAGGCCATAAGAAAGACAGCAGATCAAAACCTGCCAGACACGTCATTAAAGCAGTATAAACATGTTGATATCTGTCCCAGCCCCAAAGGACACTACATAAAAAGACCTGGGGCTGAACTCCAAGCATAGATGTACCGGAAAAAAATTCTGCATATTAGCAGAGTAAAAAACTCTTTTATTCACCCTCAGTTAACATCTGTCCTAGACAGCTATACACAGGAAAATTGCATGTTGGAGGGAAGAATGCTTTGAATGATCAGCTAGGTTCTCCAGCCCTTCAAGTACAGGTTTTCCTCATTGTCTGCACAGTATTAAATTAATCTGCAATTTTTAGATTAATTCTAAAAAAATTTTAGACTAACTTTTAGACTAATCTGCAATTAATTGGCATTTTTTTTCCTTCACCATAGTTAGTGAAGCGGTAAGTTTATGAAAAAGAGCTCCAAAATATTGCTCAACACTGAAATCTAATTAGCTCACTATACAACTCATACTCACAACTAGTATGTTTAAATAATGCATCCCATTTCTTTTGTCTACCGTGGCTGCTGCCTTGGAATTTTTTCTATCTATTCTCCATATTCAAGGGAGGATGCATTTAGGGCACCTACATGTTTATACATACTGAAATTACACACTTTAGTATAAATTAATGTCTATTAAAATTATTTTTGTGTATTAAGTGAATCTTCCCCACTGGAATCCCCTTGCTCTGTTTTTTTCATAAGCAGATAAATAAAAGAAATATCTTGAGCTACCATGCACCATCTGGGTAAATGTCAGCTATATCCCTTCCTAGAGGATTTGGGGTTTATTTCTCAAGAGGGCGGGTGTTGGTTTTGCTTTTCTTGCCTACAGTTTGCACAGCTGAATAATTTAAAAAGGACTCAGTGCTGAAAGATGAAATGAAGATGGAGTATATTGTTTCTGGCTACAATCCCCAGTGCTGTAGGTGGCATTTTCTGCTAATACAGCTTGCAGTAGTATTGCTAACAAAAGCAGAGATTTGAATCATCATAATTAAGGCTGTGTCAAATGGGATTTTTCTTTGCAAAAAATACATACATAAATAATACTAAGCACATGTGCCTCCAGTATCTATTTAATCTATGTATCCGTTATATCCCTAAAAGAATGATTTGGTCTTTCAGTGAGCTCAGTAAAATTCCTGGGTCCTAAATATCAAACCAAACTAGCAACTAGAGAAACGTTCTTTGAGAAATGTTCTGTGAAAACATTTATTGCCTTTGAAACACACCATTTTTCCCCATAATTAGTGAGCTGGCAAAAGGTATCAAACCTCAAATTCTCTTCCCATCAGTACAATTGGAGTTATGTGTAGCAGGGCTGACATGAGATTCCATTGCAATAGATGCAGTGTAAGCATATAATATGGGGCTTTGTCAAAATCAAAGCATCTGCAGCATAAATAAGAGAAACAGAAGTTTGGAAAGGTCAAAGTGAAGAAGCAATTTGCCCAAGGCCATACATCAATTAAGTGTTAAAGCTCCAAATTGACTCAAGATTCCTGGCCTAGCTAAGTAACGTGCCTTCTGTTCGTGTGACAGTGTAGGGGAAGGGAAGGTGTCTCTTTTGAAGAAATGCCATGATTCTGCACCAGGTGTTAATCCCTGAATTTGTCTAATGGGGGTTTGCTCTTGCCTGCGCTCCCAATTTTGTGTGCAACTCAACTCTGATTTTTTCTGTGCAAAATTCAATCTCTGGCAAAAATAGCTGTATGTGTGCAGCTGCACACTGTTGTTCTTCAGCCTGTGTCTTCCTGAACTCTACGTAGTGCTTTATTAACAGTGACAGTATTTTGTAATTGAATATTCAGATAAATTCTGCGTCAGGTCAAAATGGTTTATCTACGATCAATGTCCGATTGATTCGCCTGTACAGCCAAAGTATTTGCATATCTCCTCAAACACTGAGATGAGAACACACTGAGCAGCACAGTGAAGCATCCCTGAAGAGCCAGTAGTTAGAGAAGGGTCAAGGTGAGGGTCAATACAATACCTGCTAGAGCAGCAGTGAAGTCATCATTTTGAATTTATTCTCAGCTGAGGGACAACTTCATTCGCTCCTGTATATTGAGGGAGGAGAGAATAAGGGAAGAAAGAAGGCATAGGTGGAAATGATAAAAAGGGCAGGGAAAAAAAGACTTATGGAAAGAGGGAAGATGCAAGAGGAACTGTGTCAGAGAAGTGGGAAAGCAATACCTCTGAAAGCAATATATTCTGAAGCAACATCAAGAATCAGCAGCTCAGTTGCTCTTTGCTATCTCAGAGTTCTTTTCCTGCCTTCACCTCCCAAAGGGATGGCTCATGCTGGGATTAGAAGAGACTTCAGGCAACCATCCAAATCACCCCTCTACCTGAAAAAAGATCAGCTACATCTGTGTCTGTGTCATTCCTGGCAGATGTTCATCTAACCTACCCTGAAAGATGTCCCCAGATAGAGACTGCACATCATTCCCAGGTGGCCTGCTCCAAATCATTACAAACAGCTTCCAGTCTCTAACTCGGTGGTTTTAAACCTTTTCCTTGCAAAAATGCCTTTAGACATTTCCGATTGTAGGTGCAGGATCTAGTCAAAGGAAACCACACACCACAGCTTGCTTTTCTTAATTACTTGTCACAAATTATTTTAAGGCAATCCACATAGCAACTTTTGACATATGTGAAGACTAAGAACAACTAATTTAACCTATTTCCTCTTAAGTAACATTTTCTAGACCATCCAACATTTGAATCCTTTTGAATCCTCTGTACCCTCACTTCAAACATTTTATTGGGCTGAGGCAATACGCCAGTGGGATACAGCAGTCCAGCTGAGGCATTACTGGCCCCAAGGAAAGAAGGAGTATAACTTTGCACATCCCCACAGGCTGAAGTTTACATTATTCCCTGCAGGATATCTGTTCTCGGGTTTGGGTGTGTTTGGCGGAGGGGGAAAGGCAGGACACGATGTTGTTGACTTGCACTCAGTTTGTAAGCCATAAAACCTACAAATAAGGATCTGCTACTTAAATAGTTGTTCCCCTCTTTCACTTGTGCAGCTGATTATTGCTGCCTAAATGCAGTTCCTTATATTCTATCCCCTGTGAATAGCATCCTATTTATTTCAGACCATACCTTCAATTTGTCAAGATCACTTTAAATTCCAATCCTGTCCTGCAATACACTCACAGTCCCTTGCAGATTAGTGTCATTAGCAAATCTAATAAGCATGCTTTCATTCCTTTCATTTTTGGAGATCCCCTGAGATTACAGCACTTTTATGACCTTGCTAAATTGTAGGGATAAGATACATACTTTTCTGCAACACTTTAAAACAGTAACAAGCAATCACATGGACTTTGAGGATACTTGTCCTCAAGAATTCAATACAGGTCTCCAGAAAGACCAGGTATATCTACACTGCCTTTGAAGGAAATCCGAAGGCCAGTGTCAAAGCGTTTTGTTCAGCTCCCTTATTGAGCCTCTCTCACAGCCCCAAGCATGCCCAGCTACTGACACACTCTTCTCTTACCAGTAAAGTCCCATCAGGAAGGCATGTCCAGGGAGCTCATCCACCATTTCCCATCAGGATACACACCAGCTGCCTTTGAAGTCCCTTTGCAACAGCTTTCTCAAAATGGGGAAGGTGCAGCAATTCCGACACAGCAGAGAGCTAAAGCTCTAACAGAGTAACAGAATTTAAGGGCATTTGCCCTGCACCACTAAAAGGGCTGTGGTTGTCTGCTGGCTGCAGAGGTGGCCAAAGGTGCCAGATGTGACCCGCCCTGGAGTCACCAGTTCCACTGGGGCTGGGAAAGAACGCAGCTCCCTGCTGGGAGCACACAGAACCTGCGGTTCAGGGTAGCACTCCTGCACTGACTGATTAATCTGACTCTGACTGCAACAGCAAGCTACAGATGCAGTCTGCCACCAGCCCTGACAGAAAGCAGTAACCGGAACATGCCCTGCCAGCGGTGCCTTCCCCACTCTCCATCAGAGCAATGGAGAATCAGGGAGTTTGAACAATGTAATGTCTTAAGATGGTCACTCTGCACAGAAATGCCAGCTTTTTAGGCAGTCAGAGGCTGGTTAACATAACTGCTCAGTGCTACAGGCAACCTCAGTGTTGCTAAATCCTGTTCCCTCTCCTTCCGGACCTGGAAATGCTCAGCTTTTCCAAAAATCAAATCCCCAGTGATTTTTCTTCAACTGAAATTGTTCCTAAATTTAGAGAAATGTGATCTCAGACGGAATTTAATTCATTGAAAGGTGTCTATTGTATTTAGGTGTTTGTGTCTTCAGTTGATGTTTATTTGGAGAAAAGGAACAGACAGCTTTATTTCCAAATAGCAAACTTACAGCTGTTCCCAACACCTCCAGCTACTTCAGCTACTTCAGTTTGAACAGCGGTTTGAGAAAAAGGAAAATAACACCAGAGGAGCAGCCCACAAAAAATAAAGAAGTCTTCATCTGAGAGATTTCTGTAACCCTCAACACCACAATGGGAATCATGCAAATGCTGAAAGATCCTGGTAACACTTACAAGAAAAACCACCTCACAAAACAAGTGAATGACGTATATTGACACATTCAAACAAACATCCTCCAACAAGAGCTGCTATAAGCTAAATGTGCTGCAAATAGACTTGTTCAAAATTGCTGAGGAGTTTAAGCTAATTAGACATTTAGGAGTCCATCCCCTTCTTTCGTTTCCCAGTTAATCAACTGAGCAATGTTAAGGGTCAGAATAACTCCCTCATACATACACTAAGGGGAGGAACAGGAGGCTCTTGTTAGCCTCCTGATATAGGAAATTAGCAGATGACTTTTTGATAGAGGGAGATGGATTTCCTTTGCTGGAAATAGAGTGAAGTCATATTAGCATTAATAGAACTGTTCATGGAAAGCCCCATCACAATTAGTGATCATCATTTATCATCATCACAATTTCACCAAGAGATCCTAATCACTCCTTCCCTCAATTACTCACAGAAAAAGAGCATTATATTAAAAGCAGGAGACTGCTTTTTGCCTGGTAGAAGACATAGGATGTCTGTGGCAGTTTTGGACAATTAATTTTACTTTTCCTTAGGCTTAGCATAAGAAAAAAAAATTATGCCCATTTTGCCTTTTAAATCACAGCGGTGTAAAGGCACAGTTTTTGAAAGAAACTGAAAAGGGACTCTTGTAGGTGCAGAGACTCTGAGGGAAAAATTGTTTATCTATTCTCTGTATTTGTCTTTTCCTTCCCTTCACCCACGTCTCCCAATTCCAAAATTTTTTCTGACATGGGTTATATTTCTCATCATGTATTTATTAAGTGAGATTAACTGCTCTCTCCTCAATCTAGTTCAGCTATAACCAGCTGGCAAGAGATGTAAAGTAGGTGCAGATGAGTGCTATACAGCTCCTATGCCTGGGACACTTCTGTACCACCAGCTCCTGAGGTAAATCAGAGTTGGCACACCAGACGTGACGCCCGCTCGTGCCATTTTCTCTTTCTTCTATCCCTCTGCCTGGGACCGTAACACAAAGCTGCAGTTCCTCCCTGCTAGCAAAAGTCATGGACTCCCAGAACGGCTGGGGTTGGAGGGGTTCTCTGGGGGTCATCTTGTCCAAAGTCCTGGACTGGATCCCCAGGTTTGTTGCTGCTTTAAGCCAACGAAACAGGAGAGAGAGAGAAAAAAAGAAAGGCATTCTTGGGGCAACAGATCTGTTTGTTACATATTACTTAATATGATGAAAAAGGAGATACATTTATTCATCCCTCCTGTCTCATGTAACTTAAAATTGTCTTTGCTCTGGGTCCTCTGTACAGCGCAGACAGCTGGGAGAGGGAAAGGGGGTCAGCTCCATAGATTATTCCTATTACCTTGTTGCCACCTGTGAAATCCTCCCTTTTCCCTTCAGTCACTGGGGCACACTGAATGCAGGGGGACTGAGTAAGAAGAATGGAAAGTTCATAAATATGTTTATATATGTTTTTTATTGCCAATAAATACTGGTAAGCAAGTTAATGAGTACATTATAAAGTTTGGGGTGCCTAACTGCCTGCTAGAGTAAATAGTGAGCTCCAAAAGGAGATTATAATGTACTGCGTGTGTCACATCTGAAAATAAATGAGCAAAAGCATTACTTGAAATTAAGAGACCAGGGTGTCACCGAGCTCTCTTCTCACCATTCATCTCATACCACCAGGTTGCAGAAGGCTTAGTTACATTAGGTATTTTGACCTCCAACTTTTTTACATGCATTTTATACCAGATGGTTAGATAATATGCTTTACATGCTCTGGCTCATGTGTTCTTTGCCATTTTAACAGTTTATTTTGAACTTGTGCGTCTTCTATTCCTAGTATTCTTTTTATGCATATATTGTCTTGGATTTGCAATTTCTGCCATTTATTGCCAGTATTTTCAACAAAATTGCTTCCATCCTTTACAGGAATATACTCAGAGATTTTCTGTTAGTTAGCACAAACTAGGAAAGCAAATCGACATCCCTTATTATGAAAAGTAATAAACAACTACATAATTCAGAGATCATTGTGTGACTGTCTTTGCAGTACGATGTGCAATTGCTTAAATCTTGTCTGATTAGCAGAACAAAAGATTAAATACCCTTAAAAGTTGAAACAGGAACATAGTTCGTATGTATGGTGTCACTGCCTCTTTTTATTCTATAGAAGAAAATTATGTAAACATTATTTGGATGCAATAACATTTAGTGCCCCTGTGTTTGTTCTAACGAATTCATTATTTCCTTTGCAGTCAGTTTTAGCAGTGAGCTTGTGTTAGAACACATAGTCTGTGTTTTCATTTAATTTTCTGCAGGTCTTTTCTGTTTGGCTCATTTATCTTTCCTTATCCCTTGAAACCATCTACAGTAATTCAGTTCACTACAGCTAGACCTTCTGACAGAGCCAGAAATAATCAACTCCAGGCACTGCTGATTCCAAAGTCAGCTAACAAGTATCTCATGATCCTGATCATTTTATGCTTTTTAGGTTAATGGAGACTTTTCTTTCTCCTTTGTCCTGTCAAAGAGTTCCTCCTTCCTCTTTCCTTTCTACTGAAACACAGTTTGAGCAGTAGTACATAACAAAATCACACACAGATATAATGAAATAAAATTTTCAGCTGGTCGTTGTTCCTGGTACTGGTTAATGTATCTCAAAACATTTCCTTCCAAAGTACAGTGGTGTCATAGAATATTTCAGTATGGAACAATTTGTTGTTTAAAACCATTAAAATGTAAGACAAACTCCTATAAATACAATATCCATTCTCCTTAAGCTTGGTTAAAAAACCAAATGGTTCTTAAAAGTTACACTGTGGTTTACAGTTAAGTTAGGGTGCTTAATGTAAGCGATTTGAGACATTTGTTTTTTCTTACCAACGGCAGCTTGAAAATTTCCCAAATGACAGGTATACAACTTCGGTAGTCGCAGTCCAAGTTCTCCATGCTGTCTAGTAGTGCATTGCAAGTCTGTTCTGGAGTACCATTTTAGATAGGGAAGCCCTTTGCCTAGTCCTAGGATAAGACACTGTTGTTAGAGTTTTTTCTTATCTAAATGTAAGGATGGTGCTTTGCTCATAACACCTGGCTGGTATTTCTGTTGTACAGGGAACCTAAGTCATAAGTTGACATTCATTTTTGCTTTGCTGTGAACTAGAATGAAGACAAAAATCATAGAATCATAGAATCATGGAA
>NW_009186767.1:0-1941 GCF_000690835.1 Fulmarus glacialis
CACAGCCTTTCCCACATCCACTAGGCGGGGATCTGCTCGAGGCATGCAGGATACCACTCAACTAGTATTTGATTTCTGTAAGTGGACAATTGAGTGATGCTTCAAAAAATGAAAAAAGATGAACAGTCCCACCTGATAAATCTGTATGTTTTGGTTCATTTTCATTATCTCTGTTTCATCAAATAAATATATATTTCAGATTTTCATTCTCGATCAGGATGAAAAACAATTTTGAAATATTGGACCTTATAGTGAAGAACTGTGAAAGAAAAGAAGTTTGAATTTGGAATAGGTTACTTGTGATATAAATATAAAGGTAAACATCACAGTAATTCTCAGGGAGCTTGGAAGGAGGAACACTCATTTCAGAAGGGAGAAGTTAACAGACAAAACCAAAAAGCTATTCCTTGGACATTGTCTGAACACCAGTTGCATTGGCAGCACCTCTAAAAATACTTTTGTATTAACGACTTAGTTTAACATGACAAGAATGAGACCTTTTACCTTATTAGCTAGTATGTGGCCCATGAAAAAAAAGTAAAGAAATTTTTAGGTAGCTGAAGTTGGTGAAGGAAGTTATTCAGCAGGGCAGATCTCATCTTATGTCAGACAGCTTAGCAAAACACAGTTGAAATTTCTAACAGCTCACGTTACCTAGTTCACTCCCTTTCTTCTCCTTCTGATCACTGCTTTGACAGCATCTATTGTATAGCTGAAGAGCCCATTCTCATTAAATGGCTATGTTGATTTGAAGTGACAGTGCTTTTCGGTCACATTAGTAAATGAACAGTTCTCCTCAACAGTTTTCTGAGAAGTGTTGAGAAAAGATAGCACCTTCAAACAATTCTGGAATGACAATGCTGGAGTTGTGGGATAGTGGTATTACTACCACAACTACCTTTTCTCCATGGTCAGAATAAATCCTTAATAATAATAATAATAATAATAATAACAACAACAACAACAACAACAACAACAGCAACCTGTTTTAAACCTAGAAAATATTTATGGGGAAAAAAAAAAAGGATATTTTGTGTAATTTTAATGACCATCACAATCAAGATGAGGAGATTAAAACTGCCTCTACCATGTGATTATGTCAGATGAGCAGGGAAGTTCTGTTTGGTGTGCGTACTATTTGTTCTTTTCTCAGCTGAATATTTGACTATGTGATTGTGAGACAGTCATAAAAAACAACAAAGAAATAATAAAAAGAAATTCACCAGAGACTTTATCCTCATATTATGCTTCAAGAATTTTTCTATGAAGAAGAGTGTTGATGGATGAGGGGGAAAGATCCTGATAGTATTTCATTCCATTGCATTGCTACAATTCAGGTGATAGCCACTCTTTAGTCAAGTAATTTTCATATATCATCAACTGTGCTGAAAGGAACAAAAATAATTTCTAATCTCTAAATGGCAAGCAACAAGTCAGACATGAAGCTTTTCAATTGTCTGGGGAAAATCAGGGTAGGCTGGCCAGTTTTGAGATTACTTGTGCATTGAGTCTATGTGAGTTACTGTTAATCCCAGTTGCGGTATTCTGGGGAACAGATGGAAATGGGTAATTTAAAGTCAGGAGTGGAGACCTTTTCCTGTTCAGGAATTTCACAAAAATTTCCTCCTTAAGTAGCAACGAGAAGTGAATCCTTTCTCAGCTGCTTGGTGTGGAGTGGGACAGAGAGAGCACAAATATCTCATCTTCTACCAACCCCTCCCAAAAGCCATACCTGTTGCCAGTCTGATTTGAAGAGGATAGACAAAATTCTTCTAAAGCATTCAGAGCAAGCCTTAGTTATCAAGATTGTAGATACCGTAATACAGGTCTTACACTTTCCCAGTTTAATATTTGTATACTTGTATATATTTGTAAAAATATTCATGAGAACAGAGAAAACATTAAATAACAAGATGTCGTGGTTTAACCCCAGCTGGCCAC
>NW_009186768.1:0-13390 GCF_000690835.1 Fulmarus glacialis
AGTTGCTGGCTGAGGTTAAACCACAACAGTAGGTTTCTCTTACTTTCCTTTCAAAGCACACTCTCTCAAATCTTTTTTTCCCTTATGATTTAAAACAACACAGTTTCCTTCCTTTTATTCTCTGGGTTTCATACTCCCTCTCTCCATATTTCGTCTAAGATTCTATCAGTCCTGCTACCTCCAGCCAAATTACAAGGTATATTAAATACAGAAGGACTTCATTCCTGTATTAAATGCCCATGGCTGGCAAACTGTATTTGACTGAAGCGGAATAAGTACGTGTTAAAAACTACTCCAAAAGCAAAAGAACCAAAAGAAAGGATGGAGGAGTACAATACAGAATATTCTATATTATCCTGAAAAGATCAAGTTTCTGGATCCTAGATTCTGGATCTTGCTCAAAAAAGTTACAAGCATTTTATACTAAGTGTGAAAGTTTCCATAAAACACAGCTAAGAAAAACCTTAAGACAATTTCTCATATCTCATTAAAATAACGAAAACCAGGTTTTCTGGTTTATTTCTAATCACAAACAGTAATAAGCCTGGACTATGGAATTGTTTACTATCACGCCACTCTTGAGAAGTCTGTCTTCTGGAGAAGAATAAAGCAGGCAGAAAATTACTTTATATTCCACCGGTTAAATTGACCTTGCAAGGCTGATATTTGAACAAAAATTGCCTGGATTCATAAGTCAGGAAGACAAGACTCATAAACAGCAAAACATCTTTCAAATTCATTTATTTGTGAAATAACTGAAGAACACTAGATGTGCACTAGTAAGAACTTTTGAAGTGCTGTCACTATAGAAAGGGACGTTGGGCAAAGAGAAACTGTCAGGATTCAAGAGGCTGAAAGTCCCTTGACAAATCATAGACTACATTCCTGGTGACAAATGTTATCTTATTTTTCACAAGTGTTTGAAATGCATGAAGAGTTTACTGGGTGGACTTAGTGAGGAAAATTACTTAAGACTCCACAGACAGCGAGATTCTGTTTCCACTGGAGCCAATGGCAAAACGCCTTTTCCAAAGTTACAGGGAATTTCCTGGAACACTTTTGGAAGTGTAAAAAACAAGGCAAAAGAGTGCAAGTCTTGGATTTATTTGTATCAGTCAAAAAGGGAGGTGCATCAAAAAGGAACATGCAGTCACCTCATGCAGAGCATCATATTGCAGAAGATGACAGTTTGAAGCCAGATAAAAAAGGCTCCTGGTAATAACATTGCCTCTAGAGTCAAGGTTTCAGCCTGACCTAGCAGTAAATGATAAGAGAATATAGTTCCTTGCATGCAATTAGATGTTTAAAACTAACTTCACACCTTTAAACCAAATCCAGACAAGGCTAACTCCTGCACAACTACAATGCTACTCCTAACAGTGCCAAATTTCAAAGCAGCCTCAGCTGAACTGCAATAATTACTTACACACACATATATTTTGTTCAAGAAATAGAACCAATTCACAGGTAAAAACAAATTAAACTTTCATTGCTGAATTTCACTATTTGGACATGCCAGATGGTGAAAACAAAACAGAAAGGTTTTGCAATTAAACCCTATGCAGGGATTTTTTTTACAGCACCATAGAAAGAGACCTTTTTTTTCCTTTATAGTCTGATCATGCTCCAAATTTCCTTTTAATTCAAATACAACCTGCCTCCTTCTCCCAGCCAAGAATCAGCTGAGGATTGCATTTGATAAGTAAAATCTTGACTCTTGCATATGAAGTTTAGATGTATGTGCAACACCTGCTTGTTATTGACCAAGTTATTTCAAAATATTGAAAGTACTTTTTGAATAATGAGTGATTTACTAACTCATGGCAATACTGCAGTAACTTTGGTAATACTACAGTAACTATATGCTTCCTATAATATGTATCATATCAATGTAAAAGGGATCATTGCTTTCTCTTACACATCAGATATAAACATACATGTACAACTTACTCTGCTAAATCAATTACTTCAGTTTGATAATCACAGAGGCATAAAGTATTATGGTGTCCCAAATTTTGATATAAAATATGATATTTTTCTGGATTTGCATCTCATTTTTTTCTGTTATCATCATAGAAATATTAAAATTACGGAGCAAATGCATGTGCTGCATGTGTGCCTATAGAGAATACATGCTCAGGCTTGCCACTGGCGGACTAGACCTGGGGACACAGAGCTGCAGCAGCCTTGCGTCTATTGGGCTACTGGATTCAGCAACTCCTAACAACATTCTTACAGAAGAAAGTAATAAGAGACTTATCCATGGAACTATTTGTATTTTTGAATTTCTATTGAGCTCAACAATTCTCTGTAAGAATATAAAGAGATATAAAGCCAACACAAAATTTCAGAAAAATCGAGTATTCCAGAGACAGCTGTCTTTCTCTCACAGAAATTAATTTTGCCAAGTTTTGTATTATTTCACAAACAGTGTCTCCTGGGCATAAACAAAATTGGTAAGTAGCACTTAGTGTTCAACAGAAAAATGCTTGTTAATAAGGTCCTATAGTACAGCCAGTATTTATTGTCCTAAAATAAACTTGGATTTAATAAACATGCACTTACCATCAGCAGTATGAAGGAGTTTATGGCTCTTCAAAGTGCCTTTTGATTTGAACTTCTTCCCACACATATCACAAAGGTGCGTTTTTTCAGTGCTGTGACGATTCATATGGGCTTTCAAGTTACTCTTGCTGCGAGTGGCATACTCACAGAGAGAACATTTGAAGGGTTTGACACCTAAAAATAAAAAAAATATACTATGAAACAAACAGGCTGTACCTTTTGATGAGAGGGTGGACATTTGCTTGAAAGAAATTTCAGATCATGTGAGCAACATGGACAACTAGGTCAACATTTTAAAATTTGGATATCGACATTTAAGAAATTTCATCTATAGCTTCTGTGTAAATGATACCGAGCTCTTGATAGCATCATTTAACTTACTAAGAGAAAGGAGGGGTTCTTTTAGAATCAAATACTTCCCTATCGAATCCAGGTACTGAGTTTAACCAAGCAAATACTAACATCTTGGTCCTGGTGTGTCCATCCTTCACTTAAAAGTAGAATACAGACTGCCTAAGTTGATGGTGTACGTACCCAATCTCCCTCTAAAAATCTTCAGATAACTATCATTCTCTATTTACTACAATAAAGAATGAAGAAAGCTGTTTTAAGGAGGACTGGTTCATTAGGTACTTAATATGTAAGCAGAAGTTAAATGTGCAAAGCTGTGTTTTGTTGTTAATTAGTATCAGATCTGCTAATAGCTCACGCAGTAGTACTTTTTTCTCCCCCCTTGGTAAGATGCAAGCACTTACAATTTCACTTCTCTCAAACAGTCCAAAGCATGTAATAGACTCACAGTATGTCACCTAGCAGAAGGTCTACAGGAAAAAGTAAATCCTTCAAAGAAAAGTTGAATAAATCTGAACTGGCAGAGTAGTTCAACAGTTTCATGAGGCTCTGGCAGTTTTAGGTTGATATTCATGACCTTAAAACTAGATTTACAAGCATGAGGAATTATAGCCTACGTTAAGCAGACTTGATTGCACACTTTGATTTGGGAGTAAATTTCTATTCACCTCTTTCTCCTGCTAGTTACATGAGATGAGTTCGAAGTTTTCTTGGCAGAATAAACAAACTGTATCTATGGAATACACAAGTAATTGCTCTAAGCCTACAATTTTGCATTACCTAAACTCCTTAATGGAGTAAAGGCTACTGGAGAGGACCGCTACTATAGTACACAGGCAGGTAAGCTTATAGTTAAAGCATTCAAACAAATATGCAGCACTAGTATAAATGTCTGAACTATCTGCATGGGAACAAACACTTTGGAAACAAAATACCAGTTTGAGAGTACCAAATCCCATTATCCTCTTTATGCAGAGGGATGGCTAAAGAATTCAAAATAATGCTCAAACACCATAGGCAATCTGTTCCATAGATTATTAACTGACTAAAGAGCATACAAGAGCATAACATCCACCTGTTATAAAAACAGACAGATTGGGTAGACACAAGATTTTACTGGGCATAGATTTTAAGTTCAAGGGATTTTTAACCTGTGTGTTGCCATATTACTGGAATTTCTCTCTAAAAAGTCATAGATAGGACCAGCATTATCTTACGGGTTTTTCATCACTGTATATGTCCGTGTCAGCTAGCTGCCATGCTCAGCATGATTTAATTAAAGTACACACAGAATTTATATGTATACATCAAAGCAACTGGATTTCAATTGTTTTACTAATAGATTTCCAGACCAAGTATTTTTGGACAAACGTGAAAAGAGCAGCAGTTATTCATGAGAAGATACAGAAAATTACTTGTTTTAAGAGACTGAGCATGTATTTAATTCACCCCTCCTTACTCACATTTATTACAGAATACTTTATGGATGTTTATGAATGAGTTTTGGAAAAAATTGAATCAGAAACTTATGAATTTTATAAAACATTTAAGCTGTCTATTCATGTTACGAGCATGCAGTTCCATATGTGACCCGGAATCTATTAAACTAATTATGTAACCTCTACTGTAGCCTAAGGTTTTTGATTCAGGTATAGCAATAAATTTGAATTCTTTTCCTATGTCAGCAAAGCTTGTGTGGAATATGAGACTGATTGCATGCCCAAAAGCTTAAAACCAGAGTTTTACCTTCATGAGCCCAAATATGACGTTGAAGGTCTGATCCATTCTTCATAAAATAAAAATCACAGTAGGGACATTTCACAGCTCGTTTTCCAATAAGTCCTTTCAGCTGAACTCTTCTGCCAAGAATCTCAGAAATAGTAGTCATTGAAACCTCTGAGAGAAATGTAAAAGGTAATAAAAACCAGAAGGACATGAGGGGATTTGTTCTATAAGTAATATTGAAGAGCTAGATCCTGATTCACTCCAACTTTTTAAAAGCTCTACTTCCCCTACTGCCCCTCAGATAAGACCTGAACAAAGAATGTAAGGACCTTTTTTCCTTTAGGGCTTCTACGATGTTCTGTCCTTTCTCTCCTGATCTGTGAACTCAGTGTCCCCACTGCTTGGTTAAAAAAAAATATTTTAAATATAAAAAAATCTTGGGTGTGCCACTGGCTTAGAAATCATTTTCCAACTATGAACTTTCCCAATAAGTTAATTTGGCATTTTTTTCTTCAGTATTTTCCAAAGACTTTATTCAAGATTTCACCCCAGACTTCCAGATGTCAAGGATCTGAAGACAATTCACTTCAGCCACAGCTATAATGATCAGAATGCCTAATAATCAGAAATTTTAAAGGAAAAAACAGACTCACAGAATAAATGTGATTGGAGGGGCCCTCCAAGGTCACCTGCTCCAAGCAGGGCCAACTTTGGAGTTCCAAATTTGAAGTTGCATCAGGTTGCTCGGGGTCATATCCAGTCCTGTTCTGAACATATCCAAGGATGGAGATTCTACAACCTTTCTTGGCCCATTCCAGTGTTTGACCACCTTTACAGTCAAAATTATTTTCCTAATTTCTAATCAGAATTTCTTTGCTTCGACTCATGTCCCTTCATACAGTTCCAAGAAGATACTGGCTCTGTCTTCTTTTTAATCTCCTATTAGATAGCTGAAAGCAGCAACTAAGATTCCTCTCCTAGCCTTCGCTTATTCAGACTAAACTCAACTCTCTAAGTTTTTCCTTCATATGATCTAATGTTTTGGTTGTCACAGTGAAAAAGCTCAAAATAATGAAGTTTAAAATAAAGCGTCCCAAACACACATAATGAAAACATTACCAAATGCTTTTAAAAAATAAATCCAATTACTCAATGCATTTCAGACAAATAAAATTCTAAATATCACCACTCAATGAAAGTACAGAACTCACACAATCGAAACATAAGACATGAAAGCTGATCACTTATTATGCCCAAAATCTTACAAAAGGTGAAAGTTACAGTCTAAACTTAGATTTTTACCAAATTTGAACTGTCATACCTAGTCTCCTGATGATTGGTCCCAGAGTGGAATCAAAAATCCTGCCTGAACTCATATGCACAAGGAAAACAACCTCAAAAGGGAAATATAAAAGCCCGTAAACTAAGCAGAGATATGTTCTAAAGTCCCAAAAAAGAATAATACAGACACAAGTCTGAACCCTCATCTGCCTTCTATGGCTTAGATCCTTCATTCATTGCAGGCTAGTATGTCTGCTCAGTAGGGATCTATGAAAGCCGATGCCTCTCATATCTCAGGACTATTAACAAATATCATATTAAATCAGACAGTGGATGAAAAGGTGGACAATTCTGAGACCTGGGACCAGAATCCAAGACTCCTCCTTCTCTGCTGAGTACCCAAATCATTTGGCAATAAAGCCAAGCTCTCATATCTCTTTGGTTTGAAATACTGCTCTACCAAAGCCTACAGAGATTTTTGTCCCACTGCCTTCAGGGACCAGAATTCTACTTCTATTCTCTGCAAACCTGGAAGAGGAAGGAGTACTGTTTTATTTCATACTTTCTACTTGATGAAATAGAAGAGACAAGAGAGGGGTCATGCTGAATGATATTAAGAAAGGAAGGAGAGGGGAGCTCCAGAAATAGCATTTTAATGATAAATATGAAAGGGTTTCAGTTTAAATTAATTTTTGATATGTCATTTTAAAATTCAATTCCTTTTAACAGTATCCATTTTTCATTTCATCTTTATTCTTTTCCACTTACATTTTTAAAAACAATTTCATTCATTCCACTGCAGTACTTGATAGCTTATACCATCAGACCCCTCACATTTATTTGGCTTGTAATTAACTATGTTGGATGAATAAAGGATTTCCTCCTGATTACAAGGACAGCATGCACAGGAAAAAGATTTGTGCATTAATTCTCCTCCATAGATTGAAACAGTTTTGTTGCTTAACTACTGCATAGACATATCTTAGATGTAGTATTTCTTTAGTACCATGGGGATATATCTAATAAATCTGGTATTTTGCTTCTAAGTTCTATTTGCCTGCGATATATGAATTAAAAATGAGGACACAAAATAATCGGCTGTGCAGATTTTCTTTTTTAACCTTACCTCTGCTAAACCCAGAGTTTAAAGGAACCCACTTTCCTGGATCAAAAAATTTACACTATACTTTTAGAGGGGTTCAGATACCAAATGAATTGTTCAGAAGTTTAAATGCGTAAGTTTAGCATGTCAGGGCTCCAGAGTTAACTGGTATTTCTGGACCCCAGACACAGCAAACACTAATAATTCAGGAGTCAATGGACCAGTGCAGACCAATGGCAACCTGTAAGGGTAAGTACATAATGTACTGCTAGTTCACAGATCACATTATTTAGGGAGGCCTCCTATACTCCCTGGCTCACACAAAACAAAGGCTTTATAGGCACAGCTCTTGAGATTCAATTTCTATGCTTACTGGGTGACATACCTCCTGACTACAGTATAGCACAGAAGCCTTTCCTCATCTCAATTTGCTGCATCAGACATGTCCCCTGATGTATGTGACAAGCCCTCCAACCACACTGTTGTAGAGTGGTCTGCAAATAAAGAGGTTTGGTAACTAAAGAGCTAAAGTGGGAGTTAGTCTGAAATTAAAGTGAAGGAAATTGTTTAAAACACGGGTCTAGCACTATCTAGTGGTAGTAGGAAGATAAGAAACTACCGCTTTACCTGTTATGTTGTATTTCTGACAAAAACAAGAGAAGTTACATCATCTTCTTCCCCAAACTCAGTTTGAGCACGGCCGGTATTTTCTTTCTTAATATCAAATTATGTCAGGTGATAAGTGACACTGTAGATGAGTTAATTAAAGTATGTTGGCCAATGCAGTCAACTCTCCTTCAAACACAGTAGCAGTGGGCCTTTCTATCCAACATAACACAGATACTGAGAAGGAAAGTATGGACACACCAATGCGGCTCTGCCGAGTTCACATCAGTCAGATTTAAATCAATCCCTGCACCAACCACTTGAGCACTTTGGCACTGAATTCCCAAGATTTGAGAAAGGATTGTTTACTCAGGCACAGCACATTGACTTACCGCACTCATTTTACGTTGTGCTTGCAGTGATAAATCAGGGCACTAGAATGCAAGGTATAAACAGAGTTCGAATGGACTGCAGTGGTTAGCTTAGATCCAGCCAGGCTTGTCAGCTCCAGTTTAATAACGGCCATACTACATCACAGCTGGTTCTAGTAAGAGCCCTGCTGCAGACTTCAGTTGGACCTGGAGGTAAAGCCCAGCCACACACTAACTGAGCACGCAGAGAGTCAGCTCAGGGCCCTCTGTATTCACGTCAATTACCTACAGACAAAATAATGTGCAATAAACGCATTTCTGTCAGTTTATGTATGGCCAATGGGAATTTTATGTCTCATGGGTTGTTACAGGATGTCTATATGCCTAATTCCAAACTTCCCAATGCTTAATTTGAATTCACCTCGGTCCTCTTTTGGAAATGAGTTCTTTGCCAGATGAAGACAGATTTCTTAGCACAATTACCTGATATACTCCACAACACACAAGCTGGAACAATAACTTTTTTCACTCTAAATTCTAACATCTGCAAACCCAATACAATTCTTACTCTAAACCAGCTAAATTAGACATATACTCTTCTCTTTCTTTGGAATGTAATAACATTACACTGCTCACTCTAAACCTTTATCCATTTATTGCAATAGACTGAGACTTTTTCCTTGATTTTTTCTTACCAGGGTGATTTGTCTTGATGTGAGATTTTATAAGTCGATCTTCAGAAAATGACTTCTCACACACAGGACAGGAATAACTCTTTTTATCCTTAAGTGAACAAGAAAGAAAGAAAGAAAGAAAGAGATTGCATTATCAGTCCACTGGTGTAATCACTACAGTCATTATTCAGTAATACATTGTTCTCAACAAAGTTATAATTGAACGTTCAGTTTTTAAGGAAAAAATGAAGGTATTTATAGTGAAATAAGTGAAGGAGAAATATTAAAGTATTCTAAGCACATCATTAATCTTCATGAATGAAGGGCTCCAAGTTACAGCACATGAGAATATGCACAATAAATGTAAGCATTATCTTCTGACTGACTCTTCAGAGAATCAAGAGTTGAAAGATCAAGTCACATAACAGAAAAAAAGTATTTGATATAAGCAGTAATATTCAGGGTTTTTTCAGTTTTTTCACAAGTCCACCCTTCTGAAACCTAAGGATCAGACCTCATTATTCTGAAGACATCCACCAGTATGTGTATTCATACTACTACTTAATGGCCTGAAATTGAGCAGAAGAGTTAACAATGACAGATGCCATTACTTATTCAGTGTCTACATTTCTAACTACTTTATAAATATTCAGCATTTTATGTATTACCAATAAAGTATTATTCTACTATTTTGATTTAAAAAATTACAGACTACTCTGGCTTTTATCAGTGTCACTGATGTTATAAAAGATTTAACACCAAACAAGTTGAACTGGAGAGTTTTGATGCAATTTCTTCCTATATGCAATTTTAGTGTAATTGTAATTTTAATGTTTCTACAAATGCATCTAACTCCACATAAAAATGTAGGACTTTTCTCCATTAATTGGTAAATTACCCAATTTCAAATAATCTTTGCCGCTTATTATATAAATTGAAGCGGTTGTTCTTTCCAGAAGCACCTGCTGACACAGCAGACTGGATGCTCAATCAAATGAGTGGGTCATCTAGTCACCTCTGCACTGACCGGATTAACATATGAATAGATTATCAAAGCAACAGATGGACTGAAGTCTAGCTAGTCCTGACAACTAGGCAAATAACCAGATAACATATTACCTGGTGGGAGATGTATACCTACCAAACTACCAAGAAATCACTGTAGAAGGCAAGCTGAAGCTACTGAGCACTAGCTATTTCAGGAGGACAGAAAACTTCTTGAAGAGCGTGGAAGGAAGATTACTGTGTCAAAAAGAGACAGACCCCTGTGTTATGAAAGAGAAATTTGGAGGTAACAGGAGAATAAGGGTCCTGGACTCTACCAGTTTCTGACCTGAGACCAAACAACATCTCTGAATAGCGAGGAAAAACGTACAAGGAGGTTATTATTGTCTATATGCTGCAGTTATGCATCTATAAATGGACATCTCCCTAAAAAGAAAAGCAAAAATTGGTGGGTGTTCATGGCAAACAGGTTTTGGAATATGATGCAGGTATTTGCATTCAGTATCATGTACCTCTGAAAAAGAAATCCCTGTGCTGAAGTACCTACAAGTTAAAACCAGAAGTAGCCCTAGAAATCATGGGCTGAAATAGCAATAAATAATTTCATGACAGTAGGATATGGGATATGAAGCTCTCATTGCCATTAATATGGCAATGGCACACGGAGAATTCTGCCTGCGCTGTTAGATGGTCATTCGCTCCTGTGAAAAAACCTACACCAGGGACTTTAGAAGCTGGATTAAAGGATCTAAAGGATTACCACCCTGAGTAGAGCAAGGACAGTATCTTGCTATGATGGAGTTAGGGCAGTCACCGTTTTGAGCCCTGAGAATCTCAAGTGAAGAAGGAACAGCAGAGAATACTAGCTGGTTTTTGGAAGAAGAGATTCAAGGAGCCTACAATGCTGACAAAATCTTCTCGAGAAAGTGCTGTTAATTTGTGGAATTAGGGTCTCTCAGATGATATAACCTATTATATAACCTATAAACCTGCTACTGATGATTTCGGACTTCTACCTGAACACGTTACTCAAATGAAAGTTAGTAGATTAATTCTAAGAAAACTCTGTAACAATGTTTGCACCTTTTCAAAGACTGGGTTGCATGACCACATTCATAATTTGGCACGTATAAGAAAAACATAAACACAGTATCATTTAGAGGCTGTTGAGGGGCCAGCTGATATTTGTCGACAGATCTCAGTCTGCTCCTCAAACTTGCTATATAACTGGTTTCAAAATACACAATAAATGAAGAAAAAAAAATTAGTATACTTTTAATGTACAGTTGGGTGTTGCTGGTCTTTAATACTCATTGTATTAAGTATTCCTCAGTGTGCCCAGAACACTAAGACAAATACACCTTGTTGTTTCATGAAGTTAAATAAGGAAAAAAAAACCCAACACTCCACTGTTGTGACAACTTTACATTCTTGCTAATATTCTTCAGGAAGGCAAGGCTATAAGCCTATGCCTGAGAGAAAAAATAACAATCATCAGTAAATGCATCAAGAGCTCTAGAGCAACATGAAAGTACAGGCACCAAGAACACATCTTTCCATATGATGATAGCAAAAAAATTTTTCAGTAACAAAATAATCCAAACAGCTTTCTCCAAGCAGTTAGAAAGTTATCTATACCAAGTTCTGCAGTAAAAGTGTATCTTTTGCAGTGTAACAAACAGACTGCGATTCCAAGCACCGAGTCCCTTCCAAGTGTATCTGTCAAGCTCCAGTCTCTCACAGAAAGCATCCAGCTGAAGCCAAACCTTTCACTGTTGTTTGTCCAGGTCAGTGCCACAGACTTGTGGAGCTTATGTTACTAGTTTTGAATGTTTAAGTGTACTTCTGTCGCTGCCCTGAGAGCTTGTGACATGCTAGTCCTTCAGTGTAATCCCATCACTCTCAAAAACAGCCTTTAAGAAATCCTCTGTTTCAAACAAAGTATTTCAGAGCACCTAGGTCACAATATGGAGCCCCAAAGAAGGTCTCCCCACCACAGCTCTAGCTCTTCAGGGTACCCTTGTCATAGGCAATGACAGAGGCACTTTGAAGGACTTAGGCTGAGGCTGTAGTGATACCTTCATCACATTCTCACCATGCAAGTTTTCCTCTGGTAAGAATAAAAGTTACTTATCCTATGCCTTATCGGAGTGCCTGCCTTTTAAATGCCCTTGAGGGTTTTTTTGAAGGACACAAACAGAAGCAAAGTATCAAGAGAGCTGGATCTACCTTTGTTAAGAGACCAGCTGCATAGTCCAATCACCTACTTAAATTTCAAGGTCCCTTCCACAATTCCTGAGATTTGCTTAATCCCCCTATTAGCCAATTCGAGAAAATAGAAGAAACTTAACATAATTCCAAAACAAAGTTAGCTTTCTGATTGAAAGTACTGTTCACATTCCACAAATCAGGAATGAATTAGGTCCATAAATATTCTTAAACCTAATGAAAAAATTAATCTAATACTATCACGGAATTTTGTTGTTTATGCTATGTTTCATTATAAAATAAGGCCAGTTACATAGTAATCACAATGCCTTTCTCTTTACATAAATAAAATAAAAGTGTGCTAAGAAAGCATCAGCTATATTGCATTACCAGTTTATAGTTCTCTGAAGAGAGTTTTGTTTCTCTAAGGTGTGTGTTTCAAGATAATTCAAGGGGTAGGTGTACTAGTATACAGTCATGAAAAGAAAAATGAAAAGCCTCTGTATATGTAGCATTTAAACCAACAGACCACTCTGAAGCTTATTTAATGAATCAAATCTTACTAAATATGACCTACACTGCAAAACATCAGAAACATTAGCAGCTATTCTATTGCACTCATCAGTAAAGGGACATTCTGATGACACAAACATCTTCTCTTATGAACATACATAGAATAGATATGATCATGTATTATATGATCTATACGGCAATTCTGCCACTAATTTCAAAACAGACTGTGTGAACTGACTGCTTTGTTATCAATTTCATTAATAGCGTAAAATTAAGACCTTGGCCATAATAAAAAGTGTTTAGGCCCAAATTAGACAAATATGTTATAGAAATCAACAATCCATTCCCCTCCTTTTAGTAGTACTGACATGATTTTATGAGGAAATAAAACAAGGCTCTACTAAATATTGGTGATCAGAGAGCATTTCCAGCAAAAGTCAACAACTCAATTAACACAGTATTTGATTATAGAGGAACACAGAGCCAAAGCCTGCTCCTGCATCTACTCAGATCAAGAGAAATTTAATTTCTAACGCCTATCAGGAACAGAATTAGGCCCCTGAGTTACACTTCCGAGGAGTGAAGACGTCCAAAAATCTTCACCACAGTTGTCACTATGTTCAAATCAAAATTTTCACGAAAGATTCCTGAATTAAGTTGACATCCTATTAAAATGCAACTTAGCTAAAAGGATCTGATGTACCCAGGAGGCAGCTATGCACACATGTGCAGGAGGCCACAGAAAAATTTGCAAATGGTTAGACAGACTTTTATGAAGTCTGGCAAGCAGCAGAAATCACAGCTCACAAAATGACAAGCACCTGCATACAGTACGGCTTAAGCATTTTTTCATGAAATAACCACTAGTAAAAATGAATGGCTAGCTGACATTCATTATGGAAGCAAGGACCAAGAACAAAAGCCATTTTCCAACTGAGTGCCCGATCATTAGATCATAGGTTTTTTTCATAGAATCATAGAATCATAGA
>NW_009186769.1:0-3459 GCF_000690835.1 Fulmarus glacialis
AAAGAGAACTGCTTTCGAGGGAGAAGAAAATGCATTTGCATGTTGGCCGTCCGCAAAATCAATAGCTGGAATTACTCTGCAGAAAGCAGAATCCAGCAGTCAAGGATCTAGCAAACAAGCAAGGCAACGTCTGCACACAAAGTGGAGGAGCTCAGAGGTGGGTTGAGCTCTACATCAACCCTAGGGACAGAAGCGTCACCGAACCTGTCATCCCTGCTGCTGGTGAGGCCAACACAGTGCATGGTGTCTTTGGAAGATCCTTGCTTTTGCTCAGATCTTGTAGCCTTCCTGTGGGGTCAGTGGGTATTTGAGCTAATTTGTGGAGCGTAGCAGACATGTTGGGCTGGAGTCTTCCGAGGTGCTCTCTGAGTTGCAGTGATCCTATGTGGTTCAGTTCATCCCCAAAGGGAGATCAGCTGCATTTTGCCAGGTCAACTTCACCTCTGAATAGGAGCTTCTGCAGAATCAGGCTTCTCCTCTCCTGCCCCTGAAGAAGGAGGGTTTATGAGTTTGATCCTGCAGTTTATAGATTTGATCCTGCCCTTCAAGTATTTGCCTGCAGTTAATTTCGGAGTTGTTTTCCCAAGACGTCTATATGCCTGCCAGCATTTGACTTGGGGATCTTTTTCCCAGCGCAGGCAGGAAAGGAGCACTCCCGGGAGTGTGCTGGGGTACGGATGGTGCAGTGGGACTGGGCAGCCGGGCAGCCGGGCATGGAGAGGGGCCATCTGGAGGCTGCCTGCAAAGCACTCCCCATGGGACACTGCACCCGAGGGAGAGCAGGAGGAGGGTAGCAGGGGGGAAGCTCAGCCCTCTCTTTCCCCTTGGCAGGAATAAAGTTCCTGCAGTGAAGGAGGCTTTGAAGAAACGTGGAAGGGACGCCAGGCAAGACTGTGGCAAGCTGGGAAAGGAACAGGCCAGGAATTATACGTGCTGGCTGCGCCCCTGTGGAGGTAATCTCATAGTTATTTTAGACTCCAGCTGGGAAGCAGCTCTGATCCCAGCTTTTGCAATATCCTGCCAAGTCCATGCTCCAAATCTGCTCTCGCTGGCGCTGAGCAAGGCAGACCGCACGGCGAGAAGCTGCCAGCATCAATCGAGGTGAAAGACCTTTGCGCTGCTCCATGCTCCTGGGTGCGCATTTGTGCCTTGCTGCCCGTCTCAGAGCTCCTGGGAAGAGGCAGTGGGACCTTGGTCTTGGTCTTTTGTTTTTCCATGATATGCAGATTCAAAGACAAAAACGGAGCTGTTGGAGCCATGTCTCCTGAATACTGAGGAGATCCTTGCTCCCTAAAACCATCCTGCACAAACATGGGAGCTCCTTCTCGTGGGAGATGCTTCTTACCAGGATTGACAGCAAAAATAGACAGCATTTTAGGGCTTTCTTGTGCTAATAATACATGCGGCGGAGCTGGTTCACTTTCTAAATCTGTGTGAAGACAAGCAAAGTCTAATCCCTTTGTCTCTGTGTATTTCACTGAGTTCCTTCGCACACAAGGTGTTGAGGGGGGTCTAGCATCACTAAAGAAATGCAGACGGGGTGGCATTTGGGCACCTTCTGCTTGCTTTTACATAGGAATACATAGGAAATGTGCAAAGAAGCTCAAATCTGAGCTCCTCCCCATTTATCAGCAGTGCTGGTGGCTCCTTCAATAGTATTTCTGTACTATCCTTAGATCTGGAGTAAACTACAAGCTTGTGGTGGGATTTCACAGTCGTGAATCGTACCTCCTTGGCACGCTGGCTACTTACACAAAGCATGCTTTGGGGGGTTCAACCTCACTGATTTCCTCAGCGATGCTCCTCAAGCAGCAAGACCAGGTTGAATCAACTGCAACGGCTGCTGGTCCTCAGATCCCACAAGGACTTGAATCCTTACACCTCTTGCCCAGTTTCAATTGGATCGTGCTTTGATTTGGTGAGTTCTCAGAGCTGGATCAAGAAGCACTTTTGGGAGTTTGGTTTTCTTCTTTGTTTTCAGGATGAAAAAGCAAAACTCAGCTGTTTCTTGGGAGGAAAAGGGAGGATGGAAAGAACTTGGTTTAAAGCAAGCTTTGCCTTCCTAGCCAAGTTGTTTAAGCAAGGTAAGTCTCTACATCCCTTGAAATACATTAAGTGTGGCTCCAGGGCCCATTGTGGGGACCCAGCACCGTAAAAATGCAAATTTCAGGGAAAGCCTTATGCACTGTGACAATTTAAAGTACCCCCGAAGGGCGTTCGCTCAGGCAGAAGCACACTTTCTTTGAAGCATATTAGGAATGAGACAGGAGAACAATTTGTTTGCTGGAGATGGGCAGTGGATCAATTAAGCAGAGCAGAGGGTGCAGAGCAAGTCAATTTGCAAAAGGGCAAAACACAGGGGAGGTGGCTACATTCTGTCTGGATTCCAGAGTGTCCTTCTGTTCTCCACTGAGATGGGGTTGCGGAGCTGGGCTTCAGGATCCTGAGCGGCTTGTGGCATCCCTGGATGCACATGGAGACTTGCCTGCCCTGAGGTAGGGGCTCACCATTGTGCGGTGAGGCCACCAAGCAGCAGGCACCCTTCCAGGGGCACTGGGGCATCCCCTTGGCTCTGCTCTTCCTCCTCGTTATCCTAATCATTGGGGCTGGGGGGCATTTCTCAGTGTGTTTTGACAGTTGCTGTGCTGTGAGTCAGCTGCTCTGGTCCAGGACCTGCTCTCCAGGTGGTAGCACCTCACTTAGGGCATACCGTTACCTGCATGTAAATACTGGGAAACCAAACCCTATTTATCTATGGAGAAGGGAAAAGGAATGGTGCAAGCACATTTGTGTTTTTTGGGTTGGGGAGGGAGGCTGACTGCATGCGATTTTAATTTATCTTCTTTTTGAGGGGAAGGGACTTCCCTTTGCTAAGGCAGAAGGCAAAGTGCTCAAAACTGCAAAATCTTACTGAATGCCAAAGCCAGATTTTTTTAAATAGGAAAAGGAAATATCTGAAATCTTCCATCTGAAAAATAACAGATTTTTTTTCTTTTCCCCAGAGCCTATCTGAAAGTGGCTAGAAAAAAAAGCAAGATGATGGTCTTTCAGTCCAGCTGCCTAAAATTCATTGGATATGCATGTTTTTCTGCCGGCTCTCTGTGTGGAAGAAACAGGATCTGCATGAGTTAACAACGTCGTGACCTGAAGTATGACCTCAAGGTCATACTTGCATCCTTCTGAATTTCGAGAAACAATGAATCC
The DNA here is from genome assembly GCF_000690835.1 of Fulmarus glacialis. Taxonomy (NCBI): domain Eukaryota; kingdom Metazoa; phylum Chordata; class Aves; order Procellariiformes; family Procellariidae; genus Fulmarus; species Fulmarus glacialis. The sequence continues at coordinate 3,205 of NW_009186769.1, forward strand.
AGCTGAGTGCTCATAAGTTAATCAGAACATGAGAATAGATGGAAAACCACTTCACTGTCCAGTGGACGGTGTGCAACCCTGAGTGGCCTAGGAGCTCTTCGTGTATAGGCAACACGAACACCACAGCTCAGCCCGCAACAGTCGACCTGAACTGACCAAAGGGATATTCCATACCGTATGATGTCGTGCTCAGCAGTAAAAGCTCAGGGAAAGGAGGAGTAAGGGAGGACATTCGTGGTTATGGTGTTTGTCTTC
>NW_009186770.1:0-17440 GCF_000690835.1 Fulmarus glacialis
GCCTCAGCGGGGGTGAAGCCCCTCAGCTACCGCCTTGACCCCGCAAGAGGCCGTTTCTCGACTCTCCGTGCAGCAGTATGGCAAGGGCGCCGTTACCGCCGTTACAGCCCAGAGCCGCCGTGGTGCGTGGTGAGCACTGACAGCCACCGGCCGGCCCAGGCCAGGCCTTCCTGCCGGGAGCTCGATGCAGACAGCGTGACAGGCCTCCCTGACCCTCACTAAGGTCGTCTGTCTCAAACGTCTAGTATGATCTCATTCCCAGCATGTCCATTATATTCAGTAATTCACTCCGTGGTGGTGCAGTAACTATGCAAATGCATTAGAAATTGCCCAATATAGGGTATCGTCACCCTTCCGCTGAAGTTGGTCCTTACTGATGCCAGAGAGCGAAAACGTGACGGAGTATTGCAACTCCTCTGACGTGGTATAGTTGCTGGTAAAACAGATCCCAACTTGTCTCACGTTCATCTAAAGTCTTAAGAGGTTTCTGGCAAAAGGAGTTTTGAGGGAATAGACTCTGACAGAAGATCAAGTTCAGAAATTACCATGACTTGTATAAACACCTGTTTTACACTATAGATGCTGCCTTATATCATTGTTGTGGTTTAACCCCAGCCGGCAACTCAGCCCCACACAGCTGCTCGCTCACTCCCCCCTGGTGGATTGGGGGAGAGAACCAGAAGGCTAAAAGTGAGAAAACTTGTGGGTTGAGATAAAGACAGTTTAATAGGGAAAGCAAAAGCCGCGCACGCAAACAAAGCAAAACAAGGAATTCATTCACTCCTTCCCATCGGCAGGCAGGTGTTCAGCCATCTCCAGGAGAGCAGGGCTCCATCACGCGTAACAGTTACTTGGGAAGACAAAAGCCATCACGCCGAACGTTCCCCCTTCCTTCTTCCCCCAGCTTTATATGCTGAGCATGACGTCATATGGTATGGGATACCCTTTTAGTCAGCTGGGGTCCACCAGCCTCCTCGCTGGCGGGGTGGGGTGAGAAGGAGCAAAGGCCTTGACTCTGTGTGAGCACTGCTCAGCAGTAACGAAAACATCCCTGTGTTATCCACACTGTTTTCAGCACAAATCGAAAACATAGCCCCATACTAGCTACTGTGAAGAAAATTAACTCTATCCCAGCCAAAACCAGCACATGCAGCAATTTTCTAGGGAGTAAAAGTAAGTTTTCCTCGCATTAATGCAGTGTCCGCCATAAGCATGTGACAATCCTAAGTGCATTGTCCCTTTCCATTCTCGTTCAGTGAAAAGCTAAATATGGTACCCAGATGGATGCCTCACCTCCCCTGCTCACCCTCAAAGCTGTCCAGCCACCTTTTGCCTGGAAGCTGTACAGCCCCACTCACAGATTTTGGTGTCTCAGGAGGCCTTCCTAAGATGACAGGTAACTGTGGACTGCTCCCAAATCCTATCTAGCCAGTTTGCAGCATTAGCAGAGAAGCTGTCTTGTAGTACAGACTGCCCTAAGCACACCGTCTTGTAGTTTTGTTTAATCAAAAATGCATGGTGGCATGGAATACCTGAGATACCACAGCCAATAAAGAACATTTTAGAAAAGTCACTGTTTAATGTAAAATTAATGTTTTCTTTAAGCTTTGGATCTAATGAGTGTAGCACAGCATCAGTTTCTATTGTCTTTATGCATCAGCCACCATAGAAGAGATGATAAAGTACTACTAAACACATCCTTAAAAGTTCAGAGTCTTTTTTGAAAGGAAGTGGAAGACCAAGCACCGACACTGGTTTACTTTCACTGTTAGTAAGTAATGGTCTGATTGTCTGGCAAAGCAATATTGGCCGTGGCAGTAACTTATCTTTCTGACAAGTGAGCAGATGCAGAGGTAGCCTTTGGGCCAATACTTTAATAAGATGTATAAATCCCATTTAGATATTTGAATCTCTATGGAGATGCCTGTTTTACTTACGTAACCGTGGATGTAGACTGCACTGTATATGAGTGTCCTAATCTACTTCGGTGAGAAGGGTCATGCCCTTTTGTACAGAAAGCATGAATGCAATTACAACAGAGCTGACTGTTAAAAACCATCCAGTAATAGCACAGCCTTAAGAGAAGACCAGCAATCTCTTTTGGCATAATTTGAAAACTTTCTGCCTTTGAGAAACTTTTTATAGTGATTTTATAACTCATATTTAGTAAATTGCACAGAGAACAAAGCAGGTTCATTCACATCAGTTTCTTATCTTTGCTAATGGGCTGCTTGATCTGTGCAGGCTTACAGCACAGGGAAATTTCCAGTCTCCTTTGGAGAAAGTACAGGGCTGTTAATCCTTCAGAATTGCTTAAAAGCTCCTCTTACTTTGCCACCTTCACCAGTCCCCAGTTAATGCTTAAGGCTTATAGCAGGCGCAAGGCTCTAGTGACCTCTGATCCTCACAGCTGGGGAGCAGAAAGAACCCACTTTACAGTTTATCAGGAGCTTGTGAAGCATACTGGCAGATTCAGTTAAAGCAATCAAAGTAACATGCTCTTCAGCTGTGCTAGGGGTGAAAAATTGAGAGTTTCTTATAATTTATTTACTATTGCTCCTTAGCTGTGCACAAGTAATGTACAACTGTGAACATGCAACATGCTAGTATAGGAGATAGTTTCCTCCTCCTAGGAAAAAAAAAAAGTTTATCAATAAGATTTTTTCCCCAATATTCGTAAATTATATAAACAGATTTAACAATTTTCTGAATTTTATACCATCATTTAAAGCATAGCCTCTTGCTTTGATGTCTTCATATCACAACACTCAACATTTTAAACCATTAGATATGCTTATTGACTTCACTGGGAATTATCTGCAGAAGAATTCTGGGGTCAGTTGTAATCATTGTCACAGTGTTCAGGATCTCTGCTGGAGCTACTCTGACCCCTAGCATAGTTTCCAGCAACGTTGATTTTAAGCGTTCCTAATTATAGAGATTCTTTGGTTTCTCTTCAGAGACTATACCACTGTCAGAGAAATTCATGATCAGGTTAAGAATTGCCTATACTTTATTTTGTTAGAGAGAAATTGTTTCTGTTGTTGCAAATTCACATCACACTCTCCTTGTCTTTCAACAGCTTTCAGATAGCTAATGTGGCTACTTTAAATGTACCTCTTTTTGGGGTTTCCTTCTGTCAGTTACACCCTGTGTCCTCTAAGTATATTCTTTGTATATCCATTAACTTTAAATTTTGAATGGTTACTGTCAATATTTGTTCCTTTAATTAGGGGCTTACATTGTGTTACTTCTGAAATGGGAGCTAGTAAAACAAAACACGTGCTTCCTCTGTTCCCACTTGGAAAGACAACAAATATGCAATAGATATATAATTACACCTATAATACCAGTTCAATTTTCTGTCATTTTGTAGGACTCCTTGCTGCAAAACATGTTCAGTAATCATCTTTGCACCCTAGAAAGTGTATCGGGGAAACAGACTGGTTCACACAGAACATTTTCTTATGTGTGTTTTAACTGTTCCTTAGAAATAGCAAGTCTATAGAGGGATTGTTAAAGAGGACAAAATGCTACTATCTCTGTTCAAGGAGGTATAAGTGACAACTTGCACCTTTACTTACAGGTCCACTGGAGAGCACATATCACAGAGAAAAGGGGACGAAGATGAATCTCTGCAGCAGCTTGGGCAGGTAAGTTTTATCTTTTCTTACTTCACCTGAAAGAAGGGAATGAGAAATTGTTAATCCAGCTCTGCATAAGAAGGAATTAAAGTATATGAAGAGTCTGTCCAGGTCAAAGTTTAATTTTCAAAAGTTTTATAAACCCCACAGGGTAATACTAAAGCAAGACTTGCTTCCTCTACCAGGGCGTGCTGTACATGCCCCAGAAGCTTTTCTTGCATTCTTCTGCTCTGGAACCCTACCAGTTTCCCATAGCCTTGCGCTTAAGAAAGCATCTGTTGTTTTTTGTACTCAGTCATGGATGAAGCTGAGACCTCCACAGCTCCAGCTGTTGGCTGAAAGTTTGATGTTGTTTTTTACCTTTCAGCTGTTTCACACACAACATATTGGTTGACCTCTTTAGTATATTAGAAAGTTAGCTGCTTATGTTTGCTTGCTGTATCATGTCCACTAAACTTGCGGCATTTTTTTCATGCCTGCAAAGCTGAAGTTACTGAGTGACATAATGTCACTGCAGCTTTAGTGCATTAGATAGCAAGTGGATAAACTCTGAGGCCCAAGGCTGAGTATTTGTCCATAGTGGAGGAAACTAATTTCCAGTTTTCTAGGAAAGAAAGAAGGACAATTAAATTATCAGACAGGTTCCATTAATACCGCTATTTTAATTTTCCATCACATTCAGAAAATGTGGTGTGTTTGCTCTTCGGTGATGAGAGAATGAAGGCAATTGATACTTCTGCAAATAGGGGAATGAGCATGTCGTTTTATTTTAAAGTGTTTGGCAGTCATTACAAAGTAACATCACTGGTTATCTTGTGCAGTTCTGAATATCCATTTGTAATTATGCATATATATTCCTGTGTCTATGCTGCACCTTACTCTCATTTTGCTATGACTCACAAAGTGTAAAAGCACTTTCAAGATTAGTGTGAGAATAGACTCACTGTATATATCTGAGTAGTAGAATCAATTCATTTCAGCATTAATTCCACCTTCAGGAATACCCACCTTATCTATTTAAAAGAAAACCCTCAAACGATAGTTCTTATGTGACAGCAGTAATGGCAATGATGAATTCTCTTATTCTGATTCGTGCTGTAAGTGGTACTTCATGACTTCATAACAGACTGTGAATCCAGGCCAGGAAAAAAGGATTGTTTAAAACCCATTTGAGCATAAGCTTAGCTTCAGGCTTCCGAAGGCTGAAGTCCTTTTTGGCATAGAACTTAACTTGGGACAAGCAGTGTTTCTGCTTGCATGCCTTGCCTTCTGTCTTGAAAGAGCAGTTTTTATATGTAATTACACAGATGATAATTAGGTGAAAACAGTGGTATATGTCATATTGACACAGAAAAGTCTCATCTTTATTTTGCTGCAACACAGCTATGTCCTACTCACTTCTACTGGTTCAAAATATGCAAAAAGAGAAATTTCTTGTCTTTTGCTGTGTTGAAACATCTTTGTCCCATGCTTTGGAGGCTGGTTTTGCATCTGAAGGCTGATGAGCAAGCTACAAGGCATTTCCTTTCTGCAGCAGTTATTTATAAAGCTTTATGCCAGAGTTATGACGCCTACTGAGAAAAGGCATCTGATGATAGTGCCACCATCTCAAGCTCACTCAGTGTTATCTAGGTGTATACAGACAGTTTCCCATCCTTCCAGGTTATTACCTTGAATCCAACAGTTATTTTAAAACATGTTATTTTAAACATGACACCATACAGGTTTTAGCGAAATCAAATGTTGCTTTGTAATTAGGCTGCAGGAACTGTCTGTAGTAGACATGAGAGGTGACAGTTTTCAAGTTGAAAGATCTGGCAGTTTAATAAAATTCGCTTTGCAGGAACAGTGTTTGCTTGGCACTATAGGTAACTGTGTTATGCTGAAAAATAGATTCCTTGATACACATTTGGAAACCACATTTGATAGAGTTGTTCAGCATTTCCTTCAATTTAACTTTACCACAAAGACATATGCAACAAAGCTATTCCCTGTTCCAAGACTGGAGGCAGAGCCAGAAAGTTTTATTTTAGTTCTTTCTCTCATCTATGGAAAAAGACCACATATTTTATGTTCCTGTATGTAGCCGCCTTTTCCCCTTGTTGATGAACCTAGCACACTCCTATTTCCTTCTGTCATCAGTAGTGTGGCCCAGAATATGTTTTTACTTTGGCAAAGCAATCTTATTTTGTAGGACAAACAGTCTGCAATCAGGTCCTGACTAGTTTCTTAGTATGAAACTGAAGGACTGCAAAAATGGGTGTGATTAGATCAGCAAGAGCTTAGCCTCCTTCATAGCCTGCAGATACTCCAGAGGAGCAGGGACCAAAATTTAAAAATTGTCTTAAAAAATGACATTGCTAACCATTAAGTGTGTGGTTGGGGTTTTTTATTCATTTTTTTATGAAGAAACATTTCCTGATAAATGGGGTGATTGAGCTACTTCCTGGAAGAACTGACCACATGAACTGCTATAGAATAGTATGGAAATACGTGAAGAGAAAGCACATTACCCTCCTTTTACTAGCTAATATTAACATCACGGTGGATTTATCAGGACTGTAAAATCAGTAAATGTGACACCCCGCCCAAGAAATCAAAATACATTTTTTCTGGTTTTGCTTCTTAGGCATTTGGGCCTAACTTTAATCTGTTAATTCCTTTCTCTTTAAAGCTTGCAGAGGCTTACAGTACTTCTGAACTTCAGGCTTTCTGTTCCTCCTTTTCTGTATAGAGATTTCCCAGGGAATCTTCTCGAAGGACTTCCTTGTTGTGTTCTTCCTATCCCCACCCTTTCCAGAAGAGAAGCAGGTGTATAGGTTTAAAAGAGTATTCATCTGTTCAAATCAAATAATTACAGTATTAACACAACCAAAATGGTTTGGCTGTAAATCTCTTCCATTTTCATTCTCTCTGCCTCATTTTCATTTATTGATTTATTTCTGATGTTACACCTCTTCCAGTTCTCCAGACCACCATAGACTCCCCTAGGAAAATTTTATAATACCAGAATATCTTGTACAAAAAAACCTAAAGAAAATTACCTGTATTTTTTAAAAAAAACAACAAACCCAAGCTGCCGTCACATTTTTCCACCTTTTCACTTACACATTATAAAGAAGGCTCCAAGTTTTCTTTTCTTTTTGTGAGTGAAAAGAGGAAGGAGAAAGGGAACAACAGATTCACATTCATAAGTGAATCCAAAAGAGGGGGGCAGCACAGGGACAGCAGTGCTGAGGAGACATTCGTCCCTAAGAGTCCAAGGCCTCTAGACTATGGACCCCTAAATTTACTGAGTATCTTCTTTCTTTCAGGTATTAAAAAATCCAATTGTAAAGAAGTCCTAGTGTATCTGTATGGCTCTTGTTAATATTAAGTCCTTGGCCAGTTTTGGAGGTACGGACAGGTAAATACCTTATGCCGTACACTGGAACAGAAGCTTTTCTCTCTCAAATTTACCACTGTAAGTGCATTTGACCAAATAAACAAAAGGTGTTTTTGAACATCTACCAGGTTTTTAGCCCTCTCCTTGTTTACTGCTTCCCATATGTGGGCCATACTTCTTGTCTGGTCTTCAAGACACATATTGAATGTGTTAGCTGCGGAAACCCAAAGAAAATCTGTTTAGATTGCTAATTTGCATGTTTAAAACACATTTTTTACTTTTTCAGCATACAGAGTAGAATAAGCTATTTGGTCCATATGCTTCACGGTGTACTTGAGCTACATTCACATAGAACTAGAAATTCAGATTGGAGTGATATTGTTTTGAGGCTGGGTAGTCAAATGTTTAGTAACTTCTTGACAGGCTTACTGGATTTTATCACCATAGTTCTGCCTTTTACAGCAAGCATTTCCTGAAACAGTGTAAGTGCACTAATGCAAATCCTAATTTACACCAGTGTATTGCATTTATTGTTACAGATTGCCTTGCAGTGGAACATCTGTCCAGATGAAACCGAGTCTGAACCTTCCCTACTGTAGCCAAGAGAAAAAGAAATCCCTTGTTATCTCAACATTTGTGCCAACTTGCCTTATTTTGCTTTCAATTTTAGGAGCACTTCTGAGACTGAATCACAGTAAACAGTTTAAACTGGAAGTGTCAGCCATTACAGAAAGCCAGAAAACACTATACAGCTGATACCTGCAAAGCATAGAAATCTAATTAAAACATTTGCTATCGCATGTAATGATTACAACTGCCTGATGTTAGTAGAGAAGCTAGAGGTGATTTAGAGACAAAATGGTTTTTGAGTAATGTAAACTGGGAAGGTGGAAATGATCTGGAAACCTAAATCCAAATTGACAAATCAATTCAGACAGTTCCATCTAGTCCCTTGATAACTCTGGTCACCAACTTTTTCTGCAAGTTTCCTGGTAAATTTTGCCTGGACATTGTTGTTTACTCCTCTGGGATCCTGGAAGGCAACCTAAACCTATGAAACCCAGGACGAGATTATAGCATCAGAACAAACAGAACATTTAACATAGGCAATATTTAATACATGAAGTAGCTATTTTATCTATTAGTAGGAAAGACTATTACATATAGTAGTCTGATTATGAGTAATTGTTTTAGTTGCAGTTAAGATCTTCAGATTAATTTCCTGAATACCAGCAATTACTCACAATGCTAGAAGCTGAGCCATAAGCTGTTCTGATGCTGTTTGTGCAAAGGCCTTCATTCTCCTTCGCATTCCTGAAAAAAAAAACTCTCCCCTCTTCCTTTTACTTCCATCGTTTCAAGTCTCAAGTAAAGACATTTTTATCTACTTTTTAGGATTATGTGTACTCTCCATCTGAAAATCTTCAGCTGGACATAATTTGAACTGAATCTGCTCTGCAGTAACTGCATTATGCTATGTTAAATCCTAAATGTCAGAGTACGTGAGTTTTGCTACATTATAATTATTGGTAGTATTCTGTGATCAGTTTAGATCACAGGGGTAGCAGGGCCTTAGAGGGAGTTAAATGGAAGTTAGCTGTGGTAGATGGTGCACCAGTCACTGTGTGGAGGACCATATCTCCTGAAGAAGGCTAGAAAGTTGCAAGATTACCAGAGTTCAACGTGTGAATCTAGGGAGAGAGAGGTGCTGTACTGTAGTTACCAACATACGCAAATCCTCAGGGGAGAGGCGGTTTGAAGACAAAGGAACTCAAGGTGTTAATCCTGCATGGTGAGCAGTGCACAAGAAGTATACATTTGTGCTTGGCAGTTTTGCAAGTAAAATTTTACATCCTTGTTTCATCGGCTAAGTTGCTTATTTGAGCAGTGCCAACTCCCTCCAAAGGGAGGGCAGAGTTGTGAGTGCCTCTGATCCAGGCCTATAATCTGTGGGCAACGAGCAGAACAGCCTTTTCTCTAGTGACCTAGCTGTCTTGTTGACTCAGCTTTTAGAGAATTCTGTTTTTATAAATCTTTCTTTTGAGAAATGTGGGTTAAGTTGTATATGTCAAAAGTTCAGTATAAATTTGATTTTTATGATGTTTTTGTTTGGGATAGCTCTAGTTCAGAAAATCCTTTACTGCAGCAGAATTAATGCACTGGTTAAGCTGTTCCCTACAAAACAGTTTACAGTAGCTCTCAGCACCAAATATTTTCTAGGCACTACATTTGCCGCCTAGCAACCATGCTAGGGTAATCTTGCTGCAAGTCATCCATGTGTGCAGTCCTGTCAGATAAAGGGACTGTGCTGCAGGATTACCCACCAGTCATTAGTCATTAATGACAAGATATCTTTCTTACAATACAAAATGCCCTGCAGATTCCCCAGGGTGAATGTACAAGACTTCAAAACAACATTGCATTTTTCTGTAAAAGAAAACTTATACAGGATTCCTTATGGTGAGGTCTCCAGTCAGCAGTTATTCCCTGGAAGGCAACTTTTGTAGGAAATATTTGAACTTTTTTCTTCCAATGTATTTCAGAATTCCAGAACTGGAAGTGCATATTCTTTGAGGCTGATATTAATCGCTGTAAGAAATCAGATCACTTTACTACATTGAAAAGTCTGTTTCTTTTAAATACACTGAAGACATTTCTCTTATTCCTGTCTATTCCCTAGATGGTCTTAGACCCTGACTGAATACATGCTCTCCATTTTAGAGACCTCTGTGTCTCTTGAAGAGTCTCGTCTCTACTAGATTTTCCTGTGAAGTTTCTCTATTTCTGCTATTATTCGTTATTGGAGCTATACTAATAATGGATAGTCTGGATAGCCTAGACCCCTCCAGAATTAGACACCGTAGTTGTCCCCATGCCAGCAGCTGGCCTATGACACCGGCTGAGTGCTAGCAAAGACAACATGCTGTACTGGGGCTTGTAGGGTATTGCAAATTGAATAACAGAACATATGGTGAATGGTGCTGCTGGAGAGAGCAGTTATTTATGAATACAGGGCAATTGCCTTAATTCCTTTAGGCTTGTGAAGAGTCAAGAACTCTATGGTGAGAATATTAGCAGGAAAAACAGAGAACAGGCAATCTGAAGGACAAGAAAAATGCTTAAAAAACTAAAGGAGAATACAGAGCACTGAGACACAGTGACAGTACCACCCCAGCAACTTGTGCAGATTATCCCAAACATGACAGCCCCTTTCCATTTTACTTCTTGTCGGGGCATCGTAACTATGGAAGGATTCTGAATGTAGCTTCAGGTGGGATATAGGATGTCACATATGAAGTGATTCTGGAAACAGTCTTCTGGCATTAGATACACATTTTTTTAACAAAAAAAATCAACAAAATTTGTAGGTATTCAAACATGAAAGGTGTTACTAAGGTGCAATTTACATCTGTGAACAGTTATAACTGCGAACAGTTTTACTTTATATAGTGTATGGTTTCCCTTGGAGCTTATTTCTTATCAGATGTCTGGGTAAGGCTGTGACCAGTGTGATTATTTGTATTTCATATTTCCATTTTAAGTAGTAACAGGTTCCTTCTGTTTGCTGGAGTGTCAATGTATAGCCAGATAAGCTGCATGTCTACATATATGGCTTAGATTGTATGAATAGCCTAAATTGCTTTTCAGTGTTTTGTTCAGATTACTAGTCATTACTCAAGCCTGTATAGTAGTGCAGAACACCTTCAGCCCATTGGTGTTCATGTATATGTTTCAAAGCTGCATTTAACCTGGCTATGAATCTTGAACAATAGAGAGGAAAAAATTAAATTAACAGCTTTGATGGAGTTGGTATTCCAGCCTCTTATGATGCAGACAGGCCTGAAATGCTCTTTCTGTGGTTCCTTTGGTATATGACCAAGTAATGTGTTTTCTGATTGTTTAACGGGACATTATTTACTAAATACAGACCAACAGCTGTAACTGAGAGATCTACAATGTGCTCAGATGGCTAATAGGAATGCAATGTAGATAGTGGGTCAAAACACTAGAGAATATGAGTGTGATCTCCAGACTAGCAGGCGGTACAATTCGGAGGGTTGACAAGCTTAAAAGAAACTGTTGGGGAAATCTATTATACAGCTCTTCAGCCATTCAAATGCTATTTAGGTTTACTTAAAACAAACAAAACCAAGAACTGTTTGGAATAGAAATCAGTGTATTACCTAGAGACACAAGGGAATTCAGTGGTTTTACCTTTAGCTTGTGGCAGAGCAGACTCCGACAGCCAGTTCTAAAAAGAATCAAATTGGAAGTGACACAAAAGTTTATCACAGACCCAACACAGCACTTAGACTAGGTTTGCAGCTAATTTCAAGACATTTGGAAAGCCTCCTAGACACAACTGATATCCTTCTTTTTACAATGCTGGGCAGAAATGTAAATAGATCATTATAGAGAGACCTGTTTCTTACTGCAGAGTTAATACAAAAAAGCCTTGTAAATGGAAATCTGACATCCAGAGTGTCACCTATAGACATCTATAGTGTAGATGTGCCAAGAATAGGAAGGTGTTTATTCTGTGATAGGAAGATGCCAGACAAGGCAACTAGTGAGATGTCCCAGACACCTAGGTCTACTGAATCTCCATTTTCTATTACTCTCCTTTATGCTCAGACTCCTCATGGTTCTTTGTCTTCTGTAGTTAACTGCATCATCTCATCTGTTGTGCTTATGGGGGTTTGGGAGTGCAGCAGTACCAGCCCTAGTCCTGTTATGTATGGCCAGGCCATATGAAGTGCTTCCAAGCACTGCCTCCTGTGGTTAGAATCACCTTCTCTAGGAGAGGATGCTCAGGAAAATTAAATGTGCAAACTTAACGGGCATTGATTTGTTTCAGCTCAATCTTTGGTCAAAGGTATATCCTTAGCTAAAACTCACACCTCATCAAAATCAGAGCCTGTGCAATAGAGTCACGCAATTTAGCTGCCTCAAAGGTTTAAGTAGAACATGTTTGTTCCTCTCTGTCCTGTGAAGCTGGGTATCAACTAGAGGAAAAGGGGGAACAGAGTGACAAGTGAGGGAGAACAAGGGCCAACCTTCCAGATTGCCTGATTTGCAGAGGAAGAATCATTCAGTTGCACCGACAGGAAAATTAAGTTCTCTGATCTTGTCATATTTTCTCAGAGCTGCAATGTTCACTTAACAGCCTTTTCCTGAGCAGGAAAGGCAGTTCCTAACCCTGATGACTCCTCCTTCACCTTGCAGAAAAATGACACTCATTGCTCTTGAGCAGGGACTACTGCTCAGTATATATTGATAAGTATGCATCGCAACTTCTTCTGCATCTCATGTTATATTCAGCGATATTCCATTTTATTGCTTAAAATCCAAGGAGATTACATTACATGTCACACAAGCACGTGGTCTGAAGTAACTTTATAATAAGAATTCCTAAGTCACCAACTTTTCTCTGTGTCTTTCAACACATTTTCCACGATAAACTGATGAAATCAAAGTCTTCCAATATGTTACTGTAGACCTTAGTAATATTAGCATGTAAGTCAGTCTTCTGGACTTGTTTCTTTTGCCTGCTGAATGGAAGTATCTGAATAAGATGTTCATTTGTTACAGTGTTCTCCACTCAGCTGCATATTTATTTACCTTAGCTAGTTTGTTTTTAGTTGATGTTCCTGTAAACTATGTGAACATACAAAACCTCAGCTTCTTTATGCATTACTTTACTGGTAGTTACAGTTTCCTGTACCTATTTGCTTTAAAAGTCCATTTATAAAAGTATGGTTAAATATATTACCTAGGCATATGTGCACAGTGCATTTGGCAGTTACTTGGTTTTAAATTGCTTTAAATAGCACATTACGGATAGCTGTCTATGTTGGTATATCAACATTGTATTTCTATAGAACTATTCAGGGTTATCAATACTTGTAATCATCAATAGTTAGTCTTCTGCTACCAAAGTTAAATAGATTAATATTGTTCTCTCTGTCTTGGGTGTGGCAAAGCTGCTACAGATGATAAAACCCAGATGGGTATAAGCTCACAGTTTTGAAGTTCCACCAATTGTGGGCCCACCCATTGTGGGCCCAATTTGGTGTGTAGGACTGCATGCCAGAGATGCTGAATACAACAGCAGAAACATATAGAAGCTGTGGGTATTCAATGCTTCTGAAAAAAGTATATGGTACTAAGGGATTTGATTCTAGAAGCCAGGCCTACTGTAGGTTTCCAATTGCCCTGGCAACACTTGAATATTTTTATATAAGCAGATTGTCCTAGGACACATAGGAAATCTGTGCCAGATCTAGCAACAGAACCCAAATCTCCTGATTCCCATTTTCCCATAAATATGTGGAATATTATTTCTTCTTTATTATTTGAACTGTAATTATGAGTCATATGCTTTTGAACTGTGCATGCTACTGAAATGCTGAGTTGTAGGAGATGAACACCGTAAGAAATGTGGTAATGCTAGCAAATTGTTGATGCAGAAAATATGCTCAAAATCTTTTATTAAAAATGTGCTTAGCCTAGCTAAGGTATTCCTGTAAGAGCAGAAGGCCCAAGCAAGCTTTTTGATTGACACTTAAGACGAAGAATTCAGCTTCAGCATTTGACCCATCTTAATTCCTCAGGCTCAGGTAAAGATTTGTAGTATCCCATTAAGAGCTAAAAAAAATGATGGCTTAGTTTAGGAAAAGCTATAAACATCGTGGCAGATATTTTTTTCTTCTCTTTTTGTTTAAGTGCCTTCAACAGCTTTATCTACCCACTTCCTTACTGAGGAAATGAGGGCCGAAATGCTCCCAGTGATGCTGTTCTCAGTGGCTTTCAGTTCCATCATTTTGGAAACATTTTGGAAACTTAGTCTCACACTCTGAATTAGTAATCATTTTAGGTCTTGTAATAATGCGACCAGTCTTATAAACTCTGGTACCTCTAGTATGAGTAGTACTAAGCAGAACAAAGGTTACAGAATAAACTGCAGAGAGAATTATTTGAGTCTTACTTTTCTTGGTGGTGTCTGTCTGTCTGTCCCTTACATTTACTGTCTATCAGATTTCCTTGGCACCTTTGTTTGATAGACAGAAACCCACAGATAAAACAAAAACAAGCAACCAAACAAGAAGAATGCCTGGCTGCTCAGTGTTGTAAGACACAGCCTTCCTGCACTGCAGGCTCTGCTGAGAGGCCCGCAGTGACACTTGCAAGTTGGAAGAAGCTGGAATCACAAAGTCAAGATGAGTCAAGATTCTGTAAACTATTCTTAGATTTGAAGATGACAAAAAAGCCTGTACATAACTGTTTTGGCCGGTAACCTGTAGCATGTAACAGTTAAAGTAGTTTGTTCAGAACCTCTGACTTTTCCTTCCATTACTATTATGTGTACCTAGGCCCTTTACTCTGATTTTTTCATCCAGTTTCTTTTGTAGAAAGCTAATGATTTGCTTGACCAGTACTATTTCAAATAACTTCAAAAGTTGCCAGAAACCAGACAATTCATTTCCAGCTTTCTCGTATGTGTTCCCACAGGAGTGTATTTCAGTCCGTACTAAGCTCAGAAACCAATGAGTCAATATGTTCTTGCCAAATGCCCCTAGAGAGGGGATTAAAATGCCAGAAAAAAAGAATAATATTGGGTTATTTCCTTCCATTTTAAGAGTTAGCTTGAATACATTTTCAAATTTCCTTTGTAACCAGGAAGATGGGAAGAGTACATTGAAAATAATGAAAACTGAGATTCTTGTCTTTCCAAGTGTTTGGACTTAAAGAAAAGACTATATATCAGAAAGCTTGAGACAGTAGCAAGAGACCACAATTCTAAATCAAGCTGCTAAACTAAATTTTCCCAAAGATCTAATCTTCAATCAAATGTGACTAAGTTGTTCTTGATTTCAGTGTCAGGCATTGGTATCTAACTGCTACAAGGAATTTCAAAGCTCAGCGAATTTCTGTTCAGGATAATATTTTACTAAGTATACTCTTGCATAGGGAATTCAGAAAACCTTTTCTAGCAGTGTCTAAAGACTCTTGAGTTAAGCCTCAGTCAACTTTAAGGTTTTCTTCCTTAGAGAACAAGCCTATATTAGGAGTTACTGGACAAACCATCAAAAACAGGGTTGAGGAAACAGCAGAACAGCAAATCAGACTCATACTTAAGCCTTCCTCTTAACTGGATCTGGCAGCAGTATTTACAAGCTGCTCATGCTGTGAAATAAGGTTAATAGTTAACTTCAGGCAGATTTGGGCCTAGACTATAGTTGGAGGATAACCCTTCTGAAGCAAAAAAAGAATTGCAACAAATCAATAGGTAGTGCTTTGCCCTTTTTGTGGATAGGGAGTGAATAGGCTAGTCTGGTGATACAGGCCTTGGCCTTTGAAGGTATTTGACCCAAGTGTAGAGTGAATGACTGCGGGTGAGGTGGCAGCTCTGTGTCACTACTAGGCTAATAAGTGATGAAATTGGTTCCATTGCTGATTTGTTTCAGTCACATTTCCATGGATTGTGATCAAAAGTCTCACCCAAATCTATGTAGGGATCTGTTGGCATGGTCTGGTGACTTGTAGAAAGGCAATTCATTTGTTCCTTAGGCTGTTCCTTTTCTTTACATTAGTTGCCATCTCTGCAGACCTGTATGTTCCTGGCAGAAACACTTTTGTTCCAGTACAGGCTGGTTGTGTTCCCTGGAATAAGTTGACTTTTTTCCTAGGAAACAATTTTGCATGTGTCAGAAGGGTGAGAAAAGTGGAATCCTTGCCTGCACTATTTTTAAATAAAACAGTGATTGTCACCCTTTTGGAAGATTAACAGCAAGATTGCGAAAGCTCTTCACATGTTCTGGTAGCTGTCAAGATTAAATTTGCTAGTCTGTTTTTTAAAATGTGTGAATACAGATGGATTTATAGTGGAAATAGCACCTCCTGCTTGACATTAGCTGTGTACGGCAGGGCTCGGTGCAGTTCCTGCATTTGTGCGTAGCAGCCCCACAGTGTTACACTGCTGCCAGAAAACATTAAGAGTTCACACTCACGCTCAGGCTGTGTTAAAACCAAACACTTATACTCACTTCCTCTAAGCTAGCAGTGCAGTGGACTGTGTTGAGACAGGCACATCTTGTGTTCACACTAAAAATTGGCAGAGCAGTGAGTTTTGGCACCAGCTGGACAATACTTGGACTTTGCGTTCAAGCTCCCTTTTCCATGTGCATCAGCATGCAGTTCTACCGTAATTAGTCAACCCTCAAATTAGACAGAATCCTGTTTTTGCAGCCAAATCAATTCAAACCCATGGATGGGATTTTTTTAGAATCCCCTTTCCTATTGTATTAGATGACTATTGATCATGTATGTAGTTTTAGGGATTTGAATTTTTTCTTCTCCTTTCCTCCAAACCTATCCTTTCACTTAAGCAAAAACAAATCTACATTTGTATTCTGATTACATAATACATAGCCTAGTAAAAATAAACACCACCACCTACCTCTGTCTACATAGCAGCAGCCAGTGACAGAAACTATGGCCCACACTCTTATGTTAGCTAATTTACTGTACTGAAAAAGCAAATCGGTAAGTGGAAGTCATGTGAAGGCCACATTTAAAGTTAGCCAGTACTTTTTCCCTTTCCTTAGCCAGAACCTTTGCTATGATTTTATGAGGCTAAGGTGATGGTGCCCATGCAAACAATAGAAAGGATTCAAAGCTTGTTTAACTGAGGAGCAGTGGGTTTTTTACTCGCTCAGTTTTGCATCTTCCAGGTCACTGCTTGTAGCACAGTTTTGTTTAGGTAAAGATACTGTGACATGATGCTTCTTCAGATGGCATGTGCAGTACTCTACAAATCCAAACTGCAAATTGAAAGCTTGGAGCTATGTTTAAGTAAAGGTACAGCAAAGAGATTCCTTAGCAGCATGGAAGAGTCAACTTTAAATGCTTACCTCCCCCTGCTATGCAGCAAGCCATCCTACCCTGGTGTACATAGAAACTTTTGAGCAATTCACCTGTTTAACCCTTTCAGGACATGAGAAGTAAAGATGGCAGAAGACATGTTTATGGTGTCAAGCAGAGACAGTCACGTATTAGATTTACCTAGGTTCTGAGCTTGTGAAGCGTGACGGACTTCTGGTTGGGAAACCGTTTACACACACTAACACAGGCACACTGTCAGGCCAGCACAGACAGAACTGTCTGGGAGCACTGGAGCGTCAGAAGAGCTAGTGTACCATTGCCTGCACCTGTGGAGCAATGCCTGGGGCAAATGGGGACCTGGAGGAATGCTTGGTGGGGGCACAAGTGTTTTGTAAGACTGCTCTATTTGAGATAATATGTAGTTTTACCACACGTTGTATGCTCCCCTAAGTGTTGTCACTTCTGTTTCATAGTGGAAGGCAGGAAGGAAACAAAGTGAGGATCATAGATTATATGATTATATATT